>NW_027505766.1:0-170384 GCF_021521415.1 Bidens hawaiensis
ATAAAGGCATCATCTATTTTACAAACCCTCTACCTACTCATTAATGCCTCTCGCACAATGGCGAAGGTTGGTTAGGGCCCGGGTGGCCCCGGCCCCCTGTTCTTTTCGCAGTGGTGTAAATTTATCCGTTTTTGTTCAAAATTTTTTATACGTAGCTTAAATTAGCCGTTTTTCGGTTGAAATTTTTTATACGCTGTGTAAAATTTAGTCTTTCTTGGCCGAAACTTTTTATACGTAGTGTAAATTTAGCCGTTTTCGGCCGAAAATTTGATCACGCCCCCCTTCGTTTGTGAAATTTTGTATTTGCCACTGCTCTCGCGTACCCCGTCTTCGGCCAATGTCACCTCACACCACGTATCCAGCCAATGTCTACGGCCGCTATCATACGTTATTTGATGAACGAGAATAGCTATTAGAAACGAGTTATTCGGATCAGAACCGAAATCACATGTAATTGGATGAATGGGAATCGTGGTACCTCGGGACACAGTCTAAAAATAAGTGAGAAACCGATGCTCCGATGACGTCGTGGCTAACGGGGGATGTGGGTTCCGGCGGTGGATGAAGGGGATAAATGTGGTCAGGGCCGGCCTATGGGGGGGGGGGGGAGTGGTCGACGGCCTCAGGCCCGACACCCCGTTAGGTTTGATTTTTTTTTAATTTTATGTATTTTTATGAAAAACGATATGTATAGAGTTAATGTTTAACTTGATTACATAACAATTAGCTTGATCTAATGGCAAAAGGGTATAACTCCCAACCAAAAGGTTGTGTGTTCTAATCTTATTTGAAACATGTTTTAGCGTATTTTATATAAAAGGTGTTTGCACAACCCAAATCATAACAAAGTAAACCAATTTAAAAGTTAAATTGTTTAAACATAACAAAATAATTTTTTTACCTAAGGCCCAAAATATTTGTTCGTATTTGGCCCAATTTTTCTTTTTGATTTTTGGAGCCGGGCCTGAACGTGGTGGTGGGTAGGGGTTTCGGCGGTGGTTGCAAAGGTGTGATGGTGGTGGCTGTTGACTTGACTCTCCAGTTATTATTTATTATGCATTTTAATTTAATTAATAGTATGTTATAATAAGGGGTTGAAACTACAATTATGCCACGTCAGTTATAAGGTGCCACGCTGAAAAAAAAAACGAAGTTAGGATTCGTTAGGTTGACGAGTGATAGGAGAAAATAAGTTATAAGTTGGGAGTGGTGGGAGACAAAACATAACTTTAAAGTGTTATCTACCAATAAATTAAAGTTGGAAGTATTAAAAACCAATATTTCTAGTTATAAAGATAGAGATAGAGAAAAAATGTTTATCCGTAATGTTTTAGATTAAGACTATGTTTGAGATTGAGTTTAAAAACTGCTTATTGACTTTTTTCAAAAAGTCATTTTGAAAAGTTAAGATTTAAGCATTTTAGAAAACTGCTTTTTGATCCTTTTAAAAAGCTAAAATAAAAAACATTTTTGTAATGGCCAAACAATTTTAACTTATTCGATTTTTGAAAAAGCCAATAGGCTAATAAGGTGTTTTCAAACTCAATCCCAAACATGCTTTAAGAATGTTGTGTTTTCTTTCCCCCCCTTGCACGGGACCTGTTCGTTTACGTTCTTGAACAAGTTAAAATCATTAACGAACATGAAAAAGACTTTCTGTTTGGTTAGTGTTCACAAATGTAAACGAACGAACATGAACACGAGTTCATTCAGTTTGGTTCGGTTCGGTTCATTTAGAGCCTTACCCGAAGAGTCACAAATATATTTTAAATAATAATTAAAAAAAGACATATTACTTGGGTTTTAGATAAAAGAGAAAAAAAAAGAAGAATGGAGGTTGCAATTGTCGTTACATGCAATGTCTTGTTGTACTACTGGGCCACACTCACACCTGCTACAGAGTTTGAGAGGGGTGATTCAAACGATGCACAGATTCACTCGCTTTTTACTGAATACTAATCATGAAACCCACTTTGATATCTTGTAATTAATCCACTCACTCTCTGTTTTTGTTTCAACAGAAGCAGTGGAGGAACCAAGAAGATGGCGGCCGACAAGGTTTCCACCTTCTCCGATTTGATCCATCGAGTCACCGGCTCCTGCATGCTCCACCCCCTCGGTTCCAACCACAACTTCTTCGACGACAATTCCGATTACGAAGACACCGCCGACGAAGAACACCATCCAGAAGCTGCTGCCGCCACGGCGGCTGAAGAGCAAGATGTTTACACAACCACCAAGGAGATGGAAATGGTGACGCTGATGGGCGAAGTCTTCGAAACGTTGTCGTCTCTAAAAAAAGCATACGTCAGCCTACAAGAGGCCCATTGCCCTTGGGACGCTGATAAGATGAGGCTATCCGACGTGGCAGTTGTCTCCGATCTTAAAAAACTAGGCGTTCTACGAGAAAGGGCCGATGAAATCGAACACGCCAGAATAAATAAAACAGTGTCCGGACCCATACTCCGGGAAGTAGTAGCGCCGTACGAGGCGGCAATAGAGAGATTGAAATCTGACATGAAAGCCAAAGAAGCTGAGGTTAATAATTTAATAGAAAAACTAAAAGCAACCGCCGCCGCCGGAAGTAGAAAAAGCCGCTCACATAGACGAGTCAGCTGCAGTACCCAGTTCCAGTTCCGGTGTCCGTCAACGTCCGCCGGTGTTTCACCGGAGCTGTTTGAAGCATGCATGAACTCCGTCAAAGAAGGATCTAAATCGTTTTCTTTACTACTTCTATCACTAATGAAAGCCGCACACTGGGACATCGCGGCCACCGTGAAGTCCATCATCGCCGCCGCCAGCACCACCGTGGTGGGACCTGTAGGGGTATGGTACCAAACCCGGTTTTACGACCCTAAATTTATTATGTTTGGCTTATTTTATTATATGGACTAATACAATGTTATTGGGCTGAGGGGATTTTGTGGAGGTAACCCTAACTGGGCTAGGCCCATTAGAGTACCATGATGGTGGCCATGAGGCTCCCTATATAAGCAGGTCTCCACCTCCTTATTAGGGGTTGGTCATTCTCAATAAGAGCCACCACCATATTTTTGTGTCTGTAAACAAGAGATCCTCGAGATTTCTTAGCGTCACCTCCAAACCCCCAAAAAGCCATTGCAGATCCCAAGCAGCCGGAGAAGAAGATCAAAACGTGGTTCGTTCATCTCGAAATCCGTGGAAACATCGTCATGGATCAGGTCAGATTCATCTCATGCTTCGACATTGGCGCCATCCGTGGGACGGCAATGAACCACACTTCGCTTCTCGTCTCGGCCCTCCGATCTGTTCATCAATATCTCAGGTCTACGGTTTTTTCTTCCAGATATGTTCTATGGAAATCCAAAAATCCGTAGATCCAAAGAATACTTCCAGATCTGGAAATACACAGGAAGAGATACCACCAAACTTTTGGGGAAAACCCTTAGATCTGTGTTTTTTCTAAGTGAAACATACCAAATCTAGTTACGATTTTTTCAGATCTGGGTTCGTTTGAGCAACAGTCACACTTCATATTCATAGATCTATAAATCCTATCAGATCTGTTGGTTTTACATAAAACCTACCTGATGTGGATATTCAAAATCTCTAGATCATGCGCGCCACCGCGGATCAAAATCGCTCCCCGTGGATCAACTTCGGATTCCGCATGCGCGCTCCCGGCGATCACTCTACGCCACAGCGGGTCGCAGGCGCGCTCCCGGCGATCACTCTACGCCACAGCGGGTCGCAGGCGCGCTCCCGGCGATCACTCTACTCCACAGCGGGTCGCAGGCGCGCTCCCGGCGATCACTCTACGCCACAGCGGGTCGCATGCGCGCTCCCGGCGATTACTCTGCGCCACAGCTCACGTATATCACATGCTCACGCATACCACGTATGCTCACGCATCACATATGCTCAAGCATCACGCATGCTCACGTGTCACATATGCTCACGCATCACGTGTGCTCACGCATCACGAATGTTCACGCATATCACATGCTCACGCATCTCATATGCTCACGCATCACATATTTTATTGGGCTTCACGTATGTTCATGCATATCAGATGCTCACGCATCATGTACGCTCGCGCATCACATCTGCGCGTGAGAATAAAGGAGACCTTGCGCAGGCCGCGCGTAAGCGACACAACAAATGAAGAACAGTCTAATCCAAATCAGGATAAGAACAACCATGATTGTACTCATTAATAGTCTAATCCAAATCAACGAATGAGTCATACTTAAAGGTTGGGAATCCTCATAATATCCCATATGGCTACGCGCCACACTTAAAGGTTGGGAATCCTCATAATATCCCATATGGCTACGCGCCACACTTAAAGGTTGGGAATCCTCATAATATCCCATATGGCTACGCGCCACACTTAAAGGTTGGGAATTCTCATAATATCCCATATGGCTACGCGCCATACATAAAGGTTGGGAATCCTCATAATATCCCATATGGCTACGCGCCATACATAAAGGTTGGGAATCCTCATAAACCCATATGGCTACGCGCCATACATAAAGGTTGGGAATCCTCATAAACCCATATGGCTACGCGCCATACTTAAAGGTTGGGAATCCTCATAAACCCAAACGGCCACGCGCCAATATAGGCTGGGCACACCTCATAATTTGCCCGAGGATGGGAACTTTATAATACATCCACTCTTAATTTATGTTTTTGCAGGTTCGGCTATGAGCCACACAAGCACCTATGACATCGTTATTATTATCTGGCCATTTGTGCCTCCATCACTATTTTGAAGACAAGCCGGGACAGTCATCCTGCGCAGAAGAGGCCCTTTTAGGCCAGTCATTATCATCATATTACAGCTCATAAGTCGCCTCGCGCGCAGGCTTTATTATTCTATAGCTCGTAAGTCGCCTCACGCGCCAGCTTAATTATTATTATAGCTCGTAAGACGCCTCGCACGCAAGCTTCGTTATTTTTACAGCTCGTAAGTCGCTTCGCGCGCAAGCTTTATTTTTTCATAGCTCATAAGTCGCCTCGCGCGCAGGCTTTATTTTTCTTACAGCTCGTAAGTCGCCTCGCGCGCAGGCTTTATTATTCTATAGCTCGTAAGCCGCCTCACGCGCCAGCTTAATTATTATTATAGCTCGTAAGACGCCTCGCACGCAAGCTTCATTATTTTTACAGCTCGTAAGTCGCTTCGCGCGCAAGCTTTATTTTTTCGTAGCTCATAAGTCGCCTCGCGCGCAGGCTTTATTTTTCTTACAGCTCGTAAGTCGCCTCACGCGCAGGCTTTATTATTCTATAGCTCGTAAGTCGCCTCGCGCGCAGGCTTTATTATTCTTACAGCTCGTAAGTCGCCTCGCGCGCAGGCTTTATTATTCTATAGCTCGTAAGTCGCCTCGCGCGCAAGCTTTATTTTTTCATAGCTCATAAGTCGCCTCGCGCGCAGGCTTTATTTTTCTTACAGCTCGTAAGTCGCCTCGCGCGCAGGCTTTATTATTCTATAGCTCGTAAGTCGCCTCACGCGCCAGCTCAATTATTCTTACAGCTCGTAAGTCGCCTCACGCGCATGCTTTATTATTCTATAGCTCGTAAGTCGCCTCGCGCGCAAGCTTCATTATTTTTACAGCTTGTAAGTCGCCTCGCGCGCAAGCTTTATTTTTTCATAGCTCATAAGTCGCCTCGCGCGCATGCTTTATTATTCTTACAGCTCGTAAGTCGCCTCGCGCGCAGGCTTTATTATTCTATAGCTCGTAAGTCGCCTCACGCGCTAGCTCAATTATTCTTACAGCTCGTAAGTCGCCTCACGCGCAGGCTTTATTATTCTATAGCTCGTAAGTCGCCTCGCGCGCAAGCTTCATTATTTTTACAGCTCGTAAGTCGCCTCGCGCGCAGGCTTTATTGTTCTCACAGCCCGTAAGTCGCCTCGCGCGCAGGCTTTATTATTTTATAGCTCGTAAGTCGCCTCGCGCGCAGGCTTTATTATTCTCATAGACCCGTAAGTCGCCTCGCGCGCAGGCTTTATTATTCACATCTTATTCATGCTAGTGCACCATCATTATCATAAAGACCACAACACGTCACCATCATGAAGAAAACCTCCCAAAACTCAAAGACAATAAAGATAAGGCCGAAGAAAAGGGAAAAAACCGCCTCACCTCATAAAGTCCAGCGCTCCACCTAAACGCTTGCGCGCCTAGGAGCAACGCTGGACTTAGGGGGCTTGTAGGGGTATGGTACAAAACCCGGTTTTACGACCCTAAATTTATTATGTTTGGCTTATTTTATTATATGGACTAATACAATGTTATTGGGCTGAGGGGATTTTGTGGAGGTAACCCTAACTGGGCTAGGCCCATTAGGGTACCATGATGGTGGCCATGAGGCTCCCTATATAAGCAGGTCTCTACCTCCTTATTAGGGGTTGGTCATTCTCAATAAGAGCCACCACCATATTTTTGTGTCTGTAAAAGAGATCCTCGAGATTTCTTAGCGGTCACCTCCACACCCCCAAAAAGCCATTGCAGATCCCAAGCAGCCGGAGAAGAAGATCAAAACGTGGTTCGTTCATCTCGAAATCCGTGGAAACATCGTCATGGATCAGGTCAGATTCATCTCATGCTTCGACAGGACCAAACCACGCCAAATACTCACTCGAATCGTACGTGAACCGGAAGTTCTTCCAAGGGTTCGATCACGAGACGTTCTACATGGACGGAAGCTTAACGTCGTTACTAAACCCGGCCCAGTTCCGGTCGGAGTGTTTTACGCAGTACTCGGATATGAAGTCGATGGAGCTGTTGGGGATCATGCCCACGTGTCAGTTTGGTAAATTTTGTTTCAAGAAGTACCTGTCGATCGTGCATCCGAAGATGGAGGAGTCATTGTTTGGAGATTTGGAGCAGCGGCGGCAGGTGTTGGCGGGAAAGCACTCGAGGAGTAGGTTTTATGGGGAGTTTATGGGGGTGGCGAAGGCGGTGTGGTTGCTGCATTTGGTGGCGTTTTCGATGGAGCCGTTGCCGAGTCATTTTGAAGGGAGTAGAGGGGCGGAGTTTCAACCGGAGTATATGGAGAGTGTGGTGAGAGTAAGGCTGGGTGAGTATGTGGTTGGGTTTCCGGTGAGTCCGGGGTTCAAGCTTGGAAATGGGCATGTGGTAAAAGCTAGGGTGTATCTTGTACCTAAGACTGAGCTGTAAGAGGGTCAAATGAATGATTTTGTTTCCATAATGTAGCTTGTAATGTAATATTCTTGATTGATGCTTTACAAAAATAAGACTTATTATCAAGCTATGAAGTTAAATGGGGTATCCAAATTTTTTTTTCCACTCTCATATTATAATGATTGTTTAAATTAATAATTATCCACTTAGTTTGAATTAATAAAGATTTCATAAACAACAAATGAACGATTTTGGATCATTAAAACACAAAGTCAATGATTAAAATTAAGAAGACCTCAAAATTATAATTTATTTTTAACAACAAAGCTACTCTAAACACTCCTCTTATAAGCAAGTTATATCTGAAAGTTGCATAAGTAAAAGAGAGTTGGATGTCTAACTAGTCAGCAATCTCACTGAGAGAAGTTTATGTGATTGCAAGGTCCAGCATCATTTAACTAAAATAAATGTAATCTAAAACTCGTCTACGCGTGCATATACCGTAGTTAAATAAAGATTAGATAAATATGATTTAGGTAACATGATACTGCATATCAAAGCGCTCAATTACCATAAATATATTGCCAAAATGTCGACATGCATAATTAAGAAAGAAAACAAAATGTTCCCTCCCTTTAACATAGAAAATGTTAAAACTAACTAATACAGTAAAAAAGTTTATCATTTTTACAAGCTACAACCGCTGGCCCAAATTGTAAGGCCCATAAGAGTATCTTTCCCTCCTCCCATAAAATTGTGGCGGGAATCATTTTCCCTATAAAAAACCAAGCAAGCCCTAACCTGGTTTCCACTCGCCGGAAATTTAATTAATCTTTGGGCGGAGAGGAGAGGAGATATGTTGGAGCTAAGGCTAGTGCAGGGGAGTCTCCTGAAGAAGGTGATGGAGTCGCTCAAGGACCTCGTCACCGACGCCAACTTCGACTGCTCCGCCACCGGATTCTCCCTCCAGGCCATGGACTCCAGCCACGTGGCTCTCGTTTCGCTCCTCCTCCGGTCCGAAGGCTTCGAGCACTACAGGTGTGACCGTAACCTCTCCATGGGCATGAATCTCAATAACATGTCCAAGATGCTCAAGTGCGCCGGAAATGATGACATCATTACTATTAAGGCTGACGATGGCAGCGACACTGTTACTTTCATGTTTGAAAGCCCTAGTAAGTCTGTAATCTGTTTTTGTTTTGAAGTTTTCCTTATAATTACAATGTATACTAGTAAGATTTGGATTAAATTTGTACCTCATACATGCTTTTTTATGCATACATTGATTTAACGCCGAAAAATATCGGATATCGATCAAGAGATATCAGTTATAATTTTAATATCATGTAAAATTCATAAATATTGCAATTTAACACTAATAATTTAGGTTAGTCTCCTACCATTAACAAATTAATCTTTTGCTACTTGCAAAACACTAACAATTGTAGCAAGTAAGAACTTATTAAGACTTAAAACACTAATATTGAACACTAAAAGTTGAAAATTAAGACTTAAAACATTGATATCATGAATATCGATGATATATCGGTCAATATTAGTCCAATATCGGTCAATGTCGCTGATATTATTGGTACCGATATTTTGACTGATATTTCACCAAGGTACCGATAACCAATATATCAGTGATATATCGGTGACATCGACTGCATAGGTGTTTTTCTTGTGTATAAGATGGCTATTCTGATTCTGTAGATAGTAACAGAATTGTTATTATATTAATTCTTAATAATACAATACAAAGCCATCTAAATATATAATACGATATGCTAAAAAAAGGCCTGTGATTAAGGCATGAAATAAGCAAGCCAATAAGGAAATGATATAAAATGGAAGACAAGAGAGGAAGCAAATAATTAGGCAAGATAACATGCATAAAATATGCATGGTAACGTTTACTCCCCCTCAAGTTGGAGCATGGAGGTCTGTAATGCCCAACTTGTCGAGTAAGGCGCGGAAGCGATTTATGCCCAATGGTTTTGTTAATAAATCTGCAATTTGCATGGTTGTGCTAATTTTCATGGTTTGTATTTCCTTGGACTCCACACGTTCCCTAACGAAATAGCAATCCATCTCAACATGTTTGGTTCGTTCATGGAAGACAGGGTTGTTTGCTATATGCCGGGCTGCTTGATTGTCACAAAATAACGGTGTCGGGTCATCTTGAGGTACATCAAGTTCCTTTAGAAGCCATCTCATCCATAATATTTCATTTACCACAACCGCCATGGCTCGATATTCAGCTTCAGCTGATGATCGAGAAACAACCGGCTGTTTCTTGGATTTCCAAGATATGGGAGCGCCTCCTAAGAGAAGTATGTAACCGGTTCGTGACCTCCTGGTAAAAGGACAACCAAGCCAATCTGAGTCGCAATAGGTGGTGAGGCTCGTTCCTCCTTCCTTCGGTAGTAGTATCCCTTGACCTGGAGTAGCTTTGAGGTATCTAAGAACACGATTAGCAGCCTCTAAATGACTTGCACGAGGATCACCAACAAATTGACTTAAAACATTTATGGCATAAGCGACATCAGGTCGTGTTGCTTGAAGGTAAAGGAGTCTCCCAATTAACCGCCTATATTGGTTAGCATCAACCTGTGGCTCTTCGGTACATTTGTCCAACTTCAAGTTTTGTTCCATAGGAAATTTGCTCGGACAACATGCTGTCATCCCAGTGTCTTGAAGGATGTCAAGGATGTATTTTTGTTGGCTCAGAACAAGGCCTTTATTGGTTCGAGCCACCTCAATTCCCAAAAAAATTTTTAAGGGACCAAGGTCCTTGATGCTAAACTTGTTGTCGAGAAAGATTTTGAATTTCTGAATTTTATTTAAATCGTTGCCAACCATGATGACATCTCGACGTAGATAAGTGCAACAATGAACACATCCGTTGTCTTGAAAAGGAATAACGAGGGATCCGTTCTAGTTTGTTTAAAACCGATTTCTAGTAAGGAATTGGTGAATTTTTTATACCAATTTCTCGATGCTTGTTTAAGCCCATATAATGATTTTTTTAGTTTACAAACTCTGTTGTCACCTCGTCTTCCAAAGCCTTGAGGAAGTTTCATGTAAACTTCTTCGTTTAAATCTCTGTGTAGGAAAGCATTATTCACGTCAAGTTGATGAATATGCCACCCTTTCTTCACAGCAACCGCTAGTAAGCTTCGCACAGTGACTAACTTGGCCACAGGCGCGAATGTTTCACGAAAATCTATCCATTCCGTTTGTGTGAAGCCCTTCGCCACAAGACTTGCTTTGTATCTTTCAATATCGCCATTTGGTTTATACTTTATTTTATACACCCACTTTGAATCTATAGCACGCTTCCCTTGTGGTAAAGCTTCAAGGGTCCAAGTTTCATTTTCTTCAAGAGCACGAATTTCCTTTTTCATAGCGTCTCTCCACTTTGGATCTTGAATGGCCTGGTTAAAATATTTTGGCTCATAATTGGAAGTTATGGCAGATAAGAAGGCTTGATGTTTGTTAGTAAACTTTTCATAAATAAAATTCGCTAAAGGATATACCACTGAGGACCCTTGATTGGAGGTGGATTGCTCGTGATCTATAGATGGGGGTAATTTGACTTCATAATCTACAAAGTGCTTGGCGCGTGACCTGCTTCTCTTGTCCTTTATTGGTTCGATGGTAACAACTTGTGGACTAGGGGATTGAGAAATCATTTCTGGGCTGAGCATCTCTTCTTGAATAGTTGGGCTTGGATTAGGCTCAATGTTAACAACTTGTTGGTTGTCAATTGGGTTGTTTGGTGTGGTAGGTTGTTTTGTAACATTAGGTTGATCATTTTGATGGACAGTCTCATGGTTAGGCTGTTGCATTTCGACATCATGTCCATTTAGACAATCTAAACTTTGGTTGTTTAATTCATATTCTTGGCTAGGATCTAAAGGCATATTTGGTTCGGTTTGTGGCTGATGGTTCCTTTTTTCGGGTCCTCTTTCTTGTGCTTGAGTTTCAATATCCCACCATTTTGGAGGAACAAAAATCTCTTCCTCCTCAACCGTTTCATTTTTATAAGGAAAAAAACTCTCTACAAATTTGACATCCCTTGATATGATAATTTTATTATGTTTGACGTCATATATTTTATACCCTTTTATGCCACGTGGATACCCCAAAAAATTCCCGGTTTGCCTCTTTCTTCAAATTTATCGCCCCTTGTTTCCGTACTTTTAAAATATGCAAGACAACCGAAAACCCGCATATGATCATAATCGGGTTTTTGGTTATATACAATTTCATAGGGGGTTTTATTTTCAATAATTTCTGAAGGTAAACGATTAATTATGTATGTGGCGGTTAATATGCATTCCCCCCAAAACCTTGTAGGTAAGTTGGACTCGAATCTAAGAGCCCGAGCGATTTCTAAAATGTGCTGATGTTTACGTTCCACCACACCATTTTGTTGTGGTGTATGTGGACACGTGGTTTCTAAAACAATCCCTTCTTTGGCATAAAACTCAAGCATGCAATTTGATGTGAACTCCCCCCCCCCCATTATCACATCGGATTTTCTTAATGTTTTTCTCAAACTGAACTTTTATCATTTTATGAAAATCAACAAGACAAGTACTAGCCTCATGTTTATGTTTTAGGAGAAAAACCCAAACAGCCCTACTAAAATCGTCTACTATGGTTAGAAAATAACTTGCTAGAGAAAAAGAAGGCGTACGGTATTTCCCCCACACATCACAATGCAATAAATCAAAGCAAGCATTTGTTTTGGTAGTGCTAATAGGAAATGGTAAACGGGTAAACTTAGCCTTAACACAAGAATCACAAAATTCCTTTTGGTTTAAACGAGTGTTTTTAAGGAAGTCAATATGAGAAAGTTTAGAATTTGAAGCATGACCTAATCTATTATGCCATGTGTCAACCGTTGTCATCATAACTTTTCTCTTGTCCCCCGTCATCCCCATCTTGTATAGACCTTTCTTGCAATCACCCACTCCAATTAATGTCCTCGAACTCAAGTCCTGCATAACACAAAAATCGGGAAAAAATGTGACAGCGCATTGGAGATCTTGTGACAATTTACTAACAGATAAGAGATTGCATTTAAAATCAGGGACATGAAGGACACCCTTTATTGTTATTCCATTAGGTAAGGTATATTCTCCTCTACCCTCAACGGCTATGGAGTCCCCATTTGGTATAACAACAGGTGGTTCATGATTTTTCTTAATTTTGTTTTTGAGGAAAAAATCATTGAAAATTATGTGCTCGGTGGCACCCGAGTCAATAATCCACTTACCTTCATGGCTAGTATTACCTGCCATGTTGGCAACCGGTGTGCTTTCTTCTTTAGTGGCATTCATCTTGTCGCCAAAGATCTTAACGAACTGTTGGTATTGCTCCTTTGTCAAACCCGGTATGTTGCTCGTCCCCTTCTCAACACAAGCGGCTTTCGGTTTAGCTTTTTCTTGTTTTCCTTTACTCGGCCTCCATTCCGTATACCCAATAAGTTTAAAGCATCCTTCCTTTTTATGACCAGCTTTTCCACAAAAATCACAATGCTCAATCCGTTCACCAAAATTACGCTTTCCATCCTTATGGACATATTTATTTTGTGACAGATTCATATCCTTCTTCCCAGGCACAAAGGCTTGAAAAGCAGTTGCATCATTAATTGGTCTTTTTGAACTAGAAATGGCTCTTTGCTGTTCATCTTTTTTTACCAAATGAAAGGCTAAATTGAGTGTTGGTGTAGGCTGCGTAGCAAGAATTTGAGTACGTATGGTTCCATACTCATTATCTAGCCCAAGAAGAAATTCATATAGCCTCTCTTTGTCCTTGAAGTCACTAAGTTTCTTTCCAAGCCCGCATGTACATCCATTACAGATGCATAAAGGAACCGGAAGTACGGACTCAATTTCGTCCCAAATGGAACGTAGCCTCGTGAAGTAGACGGAGACGGATGACCCCTCCTGTTTGATCATGGTCAAGGAATGTTTCAGCTCGTATGCCCTTGGTGCGTTATCCTTCCCGAAACGTTCCTTCAAATCTGCCCAAATCTCTTGCGCGGTGGAAGCATATTTTACGCTGGTCCGTATTTCTTTCTCCATTGCCGTGTTTAATACGGAGAGGTATGATCAACAGTCCCTCCATCGGTTTGTTTTCTTTGGTCGCTGGTCATGGCTGAGTCTGGTTTTTCTTTATCACCAGTCATGGCGGCTAGGGTTTTGATGGTGGTATGGAGGTTTATTTTGAGTTAGGATCTTTTATGTAAGGCTCTGGTACCATAACAGAATTGTTATGCTATTAATTCTTAATAATACAATACAAAGCCATCTAAATATATAATATGATATGCTAAAAAGGCCTGTGATTAAGGCATGAAATAAGCAAGCCAATAAGGAAATGATATAAAATGGAAGACAAGAGAGGAAGCAAATAATTAGGCAAGATAACATGCATAAAATATGCATGGTAACGTATAGATAGCTTGTGCTTATGATCCAATAATTGATTTGCATTTTTTGTAGACTTTCAGTATTTGATTATGCAATTTATATAGTTGAACAAATACTGGAAAGCTTAGTGCAAGATTAGTTTCACCATCTGGGTGGGTGGGGTGGGTGGTTTTGTAGATAGTCACTATAACATTGTTTGTAATTATTGAGCTTGTTTTCCACAGCTCAAGATAAGATTGCTGATTTTGAGATGAAGCTCATGGACATTGATAGTGAGCACCTTGGAATTCCTGAAGCTGAGTACCATGCCATTGTTAGGATGCCTTCATCTGAGTTTGCCAGGATTTGTAAAGATCTTAGCAGCATTGGTGATACAGGTAGTTTTGGTTTGATTTGCCCTTCGATTAGAATAATAATTTGAAAAATGTAACATTTTTGGGTCGGTTGCAGTTGTGATTTCTGTGACTAAGGAGGGCGTTAAGTTTTCAACACGAGGTGATATCGGAACTGCTAATGTTGTTTGCAGGCAGAACACTACAGTGGACAAGGTATGCATACTATCAATCTGGGATATTGTCAAATGTCATGCGAGATTTTAATTGTGGGTTTGTAAATATATTTGCAGCCAGAGGAAGCAACAATCATAGAGATGAATGAACCGGTATCTTTGACGTTTGCGTTAAGATACATGAACTCGTTTACGAAGGCAACTCCTTTATCAAATACGGTCACAATAAGTTTGTCTTCAGAGCTTCCTGTAGTGGTGGAGTACAAGATAGCTGAGATGGGTTATATCAGGTTCTATCTGGCTCCTAAGATTGAAGAAGATGAAGAGGACAACAAAGCTTGAATCAAGTTATAAGCTGCTTTGTTAGTTGTTTGTTACAGTTATTTGCATCTCTCCGAGTACAATGTTATTTGTACTTGCAAGAATTCGGCTAGATTGTTTTCTTTTACTTTGTTAGGATTTCTATTGTTATTTTTTAACTTCAGACTGATGATGCTTGACTAGAGTTATCAATCATGTACCATTTTTCAAGAAATGAGGGAACATTATGTTGTACACTTGGTTATTTGAAAACCCAATACATGTGGCCGCAAGGACAGATCCAATATGGATTCATTGAGTTCTTAGGAACCCATTGATTTCTAAATTTTACATTGAAACGTATATAAAAAGTTTCAGTGAACCTATAAAATTTATATAGGTGGACTCATAGCAAAAGTCTAGATTGTGTACACAAAATGAGTTCTATAAATATAATACTTGAAAGGTATCAGGTTCTAGTCTCTTTAAGAACAACTTTGTTAACTTTTCTTTCTTTTTTATTTTTTAATCTGTTTGGGAAATCATCACATTTTAGTCTTTCTAAAAACTGTTAATTTTTTTTTTCTTTTCAGTAAATCACCCCTGGATATTAGTTGGAATTTAAGTAACTAAGAAAGTTAAACATTTTTGCTTCTAGTTAATTCTAGATTTATTCACACATCATATCTCAACAACCAATTGATTGCAATTCTGTTTTTTCATTGTTAATGACCTTGTATTTGTTATGTGCTTTTAAAACTAACATTGTTTTATTATGATATCGAATTGTATAATATTCTCCTACTTGACTGACCCAACAAACATAACATTTGGTCGTGCGAAATTTGAACATCGAAAAAAGGTGTACCCACTGGAAAAAAGTCTTGGATCTGCCACACGTGGGTAATGGTAATTTTTATCATCATTTTTACGTAGATCATTATATTAGAGTGTTGGTATCTGAAGAAATATGGTTTCAACTTGAGTCGGGTCAAGATGAATGTTCTCCGGTTATAGGCACGAACAAAGCCACACTTTGTCTTCTCCGACAAGACTTTGATCTGGGAAGTATAAAAAACATGAAATACATATATGTGTGGGTTAGCGGGTAGAGGCAATTCTGACTCAAAACAACCATCATCACCGCATCATGGTGGTCTCTCTGGTGCGTAAAAGTGTGTAGAGCACATAAGAGAGAGAGAGCGAGGAACAACCCAATGGAAATGAAGGCATCTTTGATTTATATGCAAAAAATGGAGCCCTAATTAGAGGTGCACAAACCAGGTATTCTTAGGAACCGGAACCGGGTATAGTCAACAAAAGGCAAAATCGGGTCCGGGTAGGAACCGGTTCCGGGTATAGTCGGGTATTTGACCGGTTCCGTCGGGTTTTTTTCGGGTTTCGGGTAGGGTACAGCCTGATTTTGACCGGGTATTGGTGGAACCGGTGGGTCGGTTCCGGTTCCAGTTTCAGAGGGAAACCCAAGATCCGGTCCATACCTGCGGGTAGGGTAGGATCAGGACCGGTTCCGGGTAGGAACCGCCGGGTCGGATCCGGACCCGGTTTTTTGTGCACTTCTAGCCCTAATGAGCTTTTTGCTAACTTGGGTTTGCCAAGGTTGTTTTAACGAAACTGGGACTGGGCTTTTTGGAAAGTAACCCCACAATGAAGAAACAAGGTTTCGACTTGGGTCGGATCGAAATGAATGTTCTCCGGTTTTGGACACGAACAAATCCACACTTTGTCTTGTGCATCTCACCTTCTCCGGCATCTCACCTCCGATCTGGGAAGTTTAAGATGCATAGAAAATATATGACTATAGTGTGGGTTAGCGGGGAGAGACGATTCCAGCTCAAAAAAGCCGTAATCACATCATGGTGTTCTCCATTGCATATAAGTGTGTAGAGCACAAGAGAGTATAGGTAGAGAAAGGGAGGAACAATCAGGTGGAAAAGGAGAGCATATTCTATTTATAGGTGGAAAACCATAGGAGAGCGAACTAATGCCAGCCAAAGTCCCATGATGTCCCTATTGAAACTCACGGGTTCGATCTTACTAATTCATATTTACATACAGGCTTCTTAAGCTCGACTTCATATCAATTTAGGTTTATTGTGAATATACAACAGCTTAAAACATACATTATTTAGAAAATTTGCTGCCTTAAAAGACATTGTTTGTCACCACAATTTATTCATCACTGCCTTGACCATCGTTGCCACAACAGATCCCACCATCAACCGTCTGCATCACCACCACCATGAACATCACTACCACTATTCGCCATAAAAATATAACTGGTGAACTCATTTCAATACCTCTTTTTCTAAATGTTTTTACCCAAATACGACTCGATCCTAACAAATTTGATACTTTTGTAAACCAACCCATTTTTATCCAAACTAATTTTGCTCGTAACCTGTCTTAAAATGAACCGTTTTGGTATGTTACACAACTCAACCCAGCCTGCCCGTTTTGACAAGCTTATGCTTAAATCATTCGTAGCTTGATGGTAAAACGTAATTATAATTCACAAGGGAAACACAAACATTACAACCAGTTAAAACATCCCAACTCAATAAGATCTACCAAACAAATCAACAATCGTATCTTGATTTATCTGTTTTATATTTCATATATGAAAAAAGAAAACTTGAAAAATTACACTCAAATAAGCGCCATTTCACTGACCTGGCTGATGCATCCGGTTGCTATGAATCAAAAACACAACTTTGCTAAGAAAATGGTCAAGAATGCCTCCAGCCCTCGCCAACATAACTAGCTTGTTCGCCAATCTCTTCTTCAATTCTAATTAACTGCACAAAAACTTGATGTTTAAAATTTAAACACAGTAAATGAGCTTATTTATTTTTGCATCAGAGGGAGCACCATATTGCCAACAGTTTAGGGATCCCTCAACAGTTGTTCCCTTTATTATATACATATATCAATTAAAGAAGTTTGGGTAATGATAATGACAGAACTATGCTGATGTGGGAAAACAAAAAATAAAGCACACCTGATTGTACTTGACTAACCGCTCTCCTCGGCAAGGAGCACCTGCTTTTATCTGACCTGTGGCAAGACCAACCGACAGATCAGCTAGAAAAGAATCATCAGTCTCCCCACTTCTTTGTGATATCACGACCCCCCATTTAGCATCCTTTGCCATCTTCACTACTTCAATGGCTTCTGTCACCGTCCCAAGTTGATTCACCTGCATTTAAATACCCGATTGTGTATCAAACCAAACATTGCGTTTATTTTCAGATAGATGGAGCATAGAATGATCACATATTCAAGACATGTTCAATAATAGTCATGCTTCTAGAAGACTTAAAACACTTGTCCTGAACAGCAATGCGTATCCTAAATAGGAAGTTTTAACAACAAAATTCATAAATCTGCATATACCTTGAGAACAAGTGCATCACAAGCATTTTCCTGAATGGCTCTTTCTATACGTTTGGGATTCGACATCAACAAGCCATCTCCAACAACCTGCAGAAACAAATAGTCATGTAAGGTCTCAGATAATAGCTCAAATCATTTCTAAGTTGACTTATAATAAACAAACCTGGCAAATTCCAAGCCCGGAAAAAAACTTGACTTGTTCCCAGTCCTCCTTGTCAAATGGATCCTCAATTGACACAATCGGATATTCTAAAACTCAGAAAGAAGTATTGTTAGTTTGATATAAAAAACCACTTGTAGCATCCTTAGTAAAGCTTTTTTTTTTTTTTTGAGATGTTCATATACCTCTACATATTTCTTTGTAGATCTCAATCATTTCTTCTCCTGACTTGAAGTTTTGCCCTGATTTTTTAGGAGATTTGAAATCCAAATCATACTTTGAACCTAAAATAGGAAGAAATAGAGATGTCAAGATTTTGCAAAGAAAATCATACATGCAGTAGTCAATGTACAAATACTAAAATAAATATAAAAATTATACACAATAGATTATTACCTATGCAGAAATCAGTGGCAGCAACGTCAATTGCAATCTTCAGTTTAGTGGTATAGCCTGTTCTGCCAATTGCCTCCATTACAAGATCAAGTCCTTCTTTAAAGCTGCAAAAGTAGACCACTAAAATCACCAATTGAGTCATGGAGATTTCATAAGATCACACTTAATTGATGGAAGACGTGCCTGGTGATATCAGGAGCAATACATCCATGTGGACCATATTTCTCTGCAACAACAGCCTGCACATGCACACATAATGAATTTGCAAAATAAGGTGCAATTAGCATATCTTGAACAGATAAATGATGTGCCCCATCAAAGCTTTGCAGCAGGACAGTGTTTTAGGGACTATTGCAGGGCAAACTTGTGTACCATTTCTACTAGGGTTGATTTAACTGTAACCCTGCCAACTATGCTTCTGATATGTCCGTATGTGTACCCAATATTTTTCAAGTTACAATGAATTTAAGTGTGCAAAGAATAAACAGCATGATTGTGATGTTAATCTGCTATATATTCAATTTTGCATGAATAGATTTAAAATGAAACTGAATTATTAATAAGAATATGGCTCACTCAGATACAGGACAGAGTTAACATTCAGGGTGTCTTATTATTTGGTCAATTTAAACCTGACAGCTGTGGTTATTCCCTAAAAACAAGATAATTTTGAGGCATACAAACTTGTTGGCAGGACATTAAAGGCGTGATGAAAACAAACATAAACATGATACCAATGGTTTTTGGTAAATGCATTTCTGAGTTGTAGAAGAAAACTATGGTACTTGTTGAGCAAAATTTATGCAAGGGATATGGTTTAACCAACAGTCTTTAGCAATGGATATATGCATGCGCCTTTTATTAGTTGTCCAAGAATATCTATACCCAAATGCAAAAAAAAGATAATATTAAAATAATATAATTAATCTAAAGTTGGCAAGAAGTCACCTTTAAATGATGATACGTCTCAGATCCCATTTGCGTTGCCTCCTCAAATGTTTGTGCTCCGACTGGAAGAATCATTATCTCCTGATCATATTGATTTCACACATTCACAATAAGCTCACATAAGACAGAAAAACCATGGAAGTTTATCAAAAAACCGTATGTTACAGAAATGAACGGTATGAAGTCAAACACCAGCTTACTCGTATAGGTAAATTGTTCCCAGCATGTTTTCCACCACTTATTAGTGTGAATGCAGGAACAGGAAGAACATGGTTTCCTCCACCAGAAAGATCAGCAATATGCTTGTAAAGTGGAACCTAAAACAATAGTTTAATGCCAGATGTCACATCAATTTGCTTTAAAACAAGGAAGATAATGTTTAAACGAACTTGAATGATTCTTCTACAATGGTTAAATATTAAGCAAGTATAAAAGTGTAACTGCACATACATCCTTCTCCGCGGCTCCAGCTCTGCAAGCAGCAATTGAAACAGCTAGTATTGCATTTGCTCCAAGTTCGCCCTAGATAAATGATAAACACGTAATTAATCCATAGCATACGCTATTCCTAAAGGCAAACTAACACATGTTTATTAAACACCACCAAAACAAGCACAGGGCATCGCTGGATAGTATAAAACTATAAATAGAAACATAAGGCATTGTAAGAAGCACAATCTAGATAGATGATTACCCTTTTCTCCGTCTTGTCCAAGTCTATCATTGCCTGATCTATTTGATTCTGAAGAATGGGATCCATGCCAACTATAGCTTCCGCTATCTTGTCATTAATATTGTAACAGCTTTGCTGACACCATTCCCAAGATA
Organism: Bidens hawaiensis; assembly: GCF_021521415.1. NCBI lineage: Eukaryota > Viridiplantae > Streptophyta > Magnoliopsida > Asterales > Asteraceae > Bidens > Bidens hawaiensis. The sequence goes on from NW_027505766.1 coordinate 20,131, forward strand.
CGTTGCCTTATCTCCATCGCGTAACTCAATAGCACCATACCTGCATCACATAATACCATCCCAGTGGAAACAGTCATACCAGAAAAGGAAGAAATAAATAAAAGCAAATGTTTTACATTCCGGAAGGAGCACCGCTTGGAGCAGAAGCTCTAAACATTCCCTTATTAGTATACAAATCAACTTCAACCGTCGGAATTCCTCTACTATCAAGGATTTGCCTCGCTTTAACCTTGGTAATCGCGGATGGAACCGCTTTCCGCATATGATTAGACTGTATATACATACATAAACAAGTAAGTAATTTAACTACAATCAATGTGTCATAAAACCTCTTATCAACATGATCATTTTGGAGGAAATAGCATAATAATCAAGTAAGTAATTCAACTGATAATCAACGAGTCTAATTAACATATAAAAAGAAGAAGAAGAAGAGAGAGAGAGAGAGAGAGAGAGAGAGAGAGAATGAATAGAACGGGATCGGCGGTTTTAGCCCTAACGGCGGCATTGACGGCATCTTCGATCTTCCGAGAGAGCATATGCTTATCCAAATAGTCTTGAACTGACATTTTCACCTACTAATTTTATTATTTTCTAACTGCTACCAACTGTTCGGGATCTCAAATCGAATATGGCGGAGATCGGAGGAATTGAATCATCCGGCGGGAGGTTTGGTTCGTGATCCGGTTTTTAATGAAGCAAGACTTTACAAAGATAGAAAGTCATTCACACAAGAAGTTGATAAAGAACATGTAGAGTTTGAAGATTCAAGTGAGAAGGTTGATAGTCAGAGCTCCGAAACATCAGAAGAGGTTTTGGAAGAAAATGCAGATGAATTTGAGGATTTTTCTGACAATGGGAGTTCAGAGCCTAATACTGAACAGTCTCCACTAGAACAAGAAATGATTACACCTCAGCTAGAGGTTAGGAGGTCTTCCAGAACCATTAGACCTCCTAAGAGATATTCTCCTTCTGTTAATTACCTTCTACTGACAGAGAATGGTGAACCACAGTGTTACTCTGAGTAATGAGCTTGAAAGACTCGTCTCAGTGGGAGAAAGCGATGAGAGAAGAGATGGATTCACTTAACAAGAACGAGACTTGGGTTCTTACAAAGCTTCCGGCCGGGAAGAAAGCTCTTCAGAACCGATGGGTATTCAGGATCAAGGATGAAAATGATGATACAAAGAGATACAAAGCACGATTGGTAGTGAAAGGGTTCCAACAAAAGCATGGGGTTGATTATAATGAGATATTTTCCCCTGTGGTAAAAATGACTAAAATCAGACTGGTGCTTAGTATTGTGGCTGCAGAAAACTTACATCTGGAGCAGTTGGATGTGAAGACAGCTTTTCTGCATGGTGACCTTGAGGAGGATATCTACATGGCACAGCCAGAGGGGTTTCAAACAGTTGGTAAAGAAAGCATGGTGTGCAAGTTAAAGAAGAGTCTTTATGGGTTGAAGCAGGCGCCCAGGCAGTGGTATATCAAGTTTGATGATTTTATGGGCAGGAATGGATATAAAAGATGTGAGATGGACCACTGTTGTTATCTCAAGAAATTCGCCAGTTCTTATATCATTCTACTGTTGTATGTAGATGATATGTTGATTGCCGGTTCAGACATGTCAGAGATTAATAAGTTGAAGCGACAGATGTCTGAAGAATTTGAAATGAAAGATTTAGGTCCAGCCAAGCAAATTCTTGGCATGAGCATCACCAGAAACAAGAAGGACAGTTCTCTAACTTTATCTCAGGAGAAATACATATGGAAGATTTTAGAGAAGTTTAACATAAGCGATGAGAAAACCGCTACTCGAAGTACACCTATGGGTAGTCATATTAAACTTTCTAAGGATCAGTCTCCTAGTACTGATGGAGAAAAGGCAGATATGGCAAAGATTCCTTATGCATCTGCGTGGGTAGTCTTATGTATGCAATGGTATGCACGAGACCTGATATCGCTCACGCAGTGGGAGTTATTAGCAGGTTCATGTCAAATCCAGGGAAAGCACATTGGGAAGCAGTGAAGTGGCTGCTTAGGTACCTAAAGGGAACTTCAAAGATGGCGTTATGCTTTAAAGGCAAGAATGCAATTCTTAAAGGGTTTTCAGATGCTGACTTGGGCGGATGTAAGGAGACTTATAAGAGTACTACGGGATATGTGTTCACTATGGGGATACTGCAATCTGTTGGAAGTCTAGACTGCAAAAGAGTGTGGCACTCTCAACCACAGAAGCTGAGTATATGGCAGCTGCTGAAGCGAGTAAAGAGCTTGTTTGGTTGAGGACTTTCTTAGAGGAGTTAGGCAGGGAACAAACAGATTATCCATTGTACTGCGATAATGAAAGTGCTGTGAAATTAGCCAAGAATCCTGTGTATCATGGTAAAACAAAGCACATTCATATACGTTATCATTACATTCGGGGTTTAGTCAGTGATGGGACTATTCGGTTGGACAACATTAGGGGAGACAGGAATCCGGCGGATATGTTTACCAAGGTTGTGACCTTGGACAAACTGAAGCTATGTGTAGCTTCAGTTGGTCTCCAGGAATAGTGTTGAGGAGGTGGCGACGAACAGGTAGAAGACATGGTTTATATTGAAGACAAAAGATTACAAGTACTGGTGTGTTTACAGGTGGAGCAAGTGAAGACGTTCCGAGGCTCCAAGTGGGAGATTGTTGGGTTTAATACGGGTGTAGCCCCGGCCCGTCTTGGGTTGGGCAGTTTAAGACTAGAAGGGTTGAATGGGCTGGCCACCCACTCAACTTTAGTGGCCCGTTTTATATTATTTCTTGTAACTTATGGAGAAAGAAAAAAAAAACCCTAGTTAGCCTCCCTATATAAACAATGTTGTATCTTGTAATTTCTTGAGCACCTCAATAAAAGAAGAGACCCTGTTCGTTGCCCGTGGACGTAGGTTACACACCGTGACCGAACCACGTAAATCCCGTGTCCCTATTTACTGCTTTACGTTTAATTATTGCTTTATTATAATATTGTTATTAGTGTTTGTGAGATCGTTGACCTACTGCCACCACTAATACATACAATATTATTGATTTGCAATCTGTGTTCGTGACTTGTGAGAACTTTCTGCCGCCATCAACAATTATTATATTGCAATAAGTTGTTTGTTTGAAATTGAGTCTGTGCATGTGTGTGGTGAAGTCAATCAACATCCGATTATATTATTATTAATATAATCAATTGTTTCTTTCTTGAATCAAAAGTCAAAGCCAACATCAAATTTGCCAATCACCTGAAACAGAAGCAGGCCGCTACAGAAGGATTATTGCCGCGGACCATTTGTTCCAGGTTCTGATTTCAGTTTAGTTTTGTCATTTATTCCACTGCGTTTATTACTTCTCATAATATTGTCCGTTTTAGAAATCAATTAGAAATACCGTTAAGTTCTTAAGGCCCGAGCCGTTGTATTGTATTGATTTCTGTCGCCCTATCCGATTCCTTTCGGGTCAGCCGCGTACACGTAATACCTAACAATGCATACCCTGATTCACACACAAACTCTATATTTGTAAATGATTTACCTACAAACAAGAAAAATAGACCGACCACAAAAACATCGTATATTAAAATTTAGCTTTTGTATAAAAACATAAATTACATGATAGCTAGTGTACAATGTATTTATGCAATACCAGAGTCTTTTTCCCAATCTAGTTCAAATATGCTAAAATTTATTTAACCACAAAAGCGTTTGATGAGCCAGTAAAATGGCTAATCGACCCGAACAGGCTTTTTGATGCGCCAAGATGGCTCACTCTATAAACCCCAGATGCAGCAGATTGTGGGATTCGCCATTCTATAGTAGCATGACTCTAAGCACTAAGTTTTGAAGGCCTAGACCACTGAAACATAAGGCAGAGATCATCATCATCATCATCGTAGACCGAGAACCACGTGTCTTGCCCTTTTAGTAACTCCACTAGAGCGAACGTGCCTTCTGCCATTAGAATAGGACACGCTGACCAGAAAACAACGGTCACCGTGTCACCCTTTTTGAAGGTAGAGTTATTGGGGATGTCAATCTTGACATCCCCAAACTTGACTCCCAGTGGGGTGGACTCTACCCCCACGTCTGGGAACAAGTCAATCTGCTTGTTAAGCAGATCTGGTGGTTGTGGGCCCACTTCAACCGTTCCTCCTGAGACAATGGCTGTTGCAAGCCTTTTGAATTCTTGAATGTAGGCACTGAGAGTATGTGGACTGTATAGAGTCGAAGCACCCTGATAAAAAAAATAGTTTAAAGTATGCATTAAATGGGCGAAAGTGTCTGGACCTTTAGGAAAAGGTAACAATTAGCTTACTTCATATCTTTGCATCTCATACTCCTCAACGGTAGTAACATATTGAGAGTAAGTGTTAGTTAGAACACCTATCACAACATGAACTTTTTCAGCATCACATAAACGCCTTCCAGCCATAGTTGTGAATTCTACAAAACAAACCACATTAAATTACCAATATACGTTACAACTTTTTTTGAAAAAAACAAAATAGAGTTGTCATTAGCATACCTCCAGGTACACTGAGAATAACCATCTGACCTATCTTTAGTATCTGAACTGGGAGAATTGATGGCTGGGAAGCAAAAATATATACATATTATAAGTTGATCAATTTTTATCAAGAATCTACATGTCTTAGTTTTAATGAAGTCAACTTTAAAAAGTCACTCACCGCCCAGTCATATGGTATCTTCATTTCCCTGGTATCAAGCAGAATGCTCCAAGCACATTTGGGCTCACATCCCCACAATTGGACTGGCAAAATGCAGATACAAAACTGGGCCTCTCTGCAGTCCTAAGAGAACTTCTAACACGTCTGATATGCTCAAGTATTTGGTCACTGGTTTACCTGAAATAGGCTTAAAAGAAGCTGCAAGTTCCAGAAACTCATGGTCTGCATTAAAACACCACAAAAACCTTTAGTAAATAATTCCTGTATTTAGAGGTGGAAACTTTAACTATTTAGCAAAATTTTGAAACATCAGTTAATCAGTCGTATCCTGTGGCTTTGGAAATAATATTCTATATTGGATTTTTTATTGCTTTTGCTGTCAAATTGCCGATTCTACCCCTACATACATGGTTGAACGCCTGTCCAAGAATGATGGCTTATATTTTAAGATACTAAGGCGTGCAATGAAAAAGCCAAAAGGCCAACAAGAAACCAAAAACAAAGAAGTCTTTCTAAAATACTCAAAACTTTGGGGCAAATTTGTTCCTGGTCAACCCAACCCGGATCACGGGTAAAGAGCCGTTTTAGAAAAAAATAACATTAATTTGCTAGAGTGAAGGTGATGGCACCAATTTGCACGTCTATGAGTTTGCTGAATGATCATTCAAAAAGTTCTAAAGTATTGATACTAGGTTACAGTTTCCACCAATTTACTTATGAATTGATCGATTAAGGTTATCTAGCATCTCATTGTGAGATAAGCAGTTTTTTTGGAGTGTTTGGGATTGCACATCCAAACTCTGTATCATATTATTTTCAAAGATTTAGATTATTATTATTATTGTAAAATTAAATTTCTATAATCACATCTAACATGATAATTACATATAAACGAATCAAAAGTGCTAACCCAACCTGTTTGGCTCGATCACAATTACTCGCCCGCGATCATTAATCACCAATAATCTCCACAAGAACACACACCAGCAACAAAATGATGAAACCTATAGTTATCTCTCATAATAATCTCCCTATTTTCAACAGCAGATATATACTTCATTGCAGAATGACAGTCTCCACACACTCTCAAATTCTTAATAATCCGCAAAGGCATTGAGCCTGAACCCGAACTACTAATCAACCCAAACGCCAACGCAAGCTTCTCGCTATGTCCACATAACATCATTTCCTTCTCACCTTCTTCCATATTTTGCAACACAAACCGCGTGTCCGGAACAAACCCCTTGTCTTTTATCTTCAAATACAAACTCTCCATTTTTGCATATACTTGATCCATAAAAGGATATGAAGTATCCCCAACAACAAAACTATAAACCTTTCTACCAACTTCAATCCAACTGCAACCAGGTGATTTTGTCACACCTCTTTCTTTCATCAAACACCTTATTCTTGAAGCTTCTTCCCATTTTCCTAAACTCGAATAAATATTCGCTAAAAGTATATAATTACCAGAACTTTCGGGTTCGAGTTCAAACAAGAATCTTGCAGCATATTCTGCCATTTCAAGATTCAAATGGATCCTACACGCCCCCAATAACGACCCCCAAATCGCCCCATTTGGTTCAAATGGCATGCTTTCAATAAACTTCAGTGTCTCTGATAATTTCCCTAAACGTGCCATTAAATCCACCATACACGCGTATTGTTCCATATCTGGTTCCAAATCATATTCTTCTTTCATTAACTTAAACAAATCCATCCCCTCGGTTATTAATCCCGAGTGGCTACATGCTGATAAAAGATTCGTAAACGTTACATGATTCGGTCTTATTCGTTCATCAACCGTCATGTGTTGAAATAACTTCAAAGCTTCAGCACCGAACCCGTGCATACCATACGCTGCAATCATAACATTCCATGACACGATATCTCTCCTTTGACCACCTGACAAGTCAAACACGTGGTGACTTTTGCAAACCGCACCGCATCTTCCATACATGTCGATAAGCGCGTTGCATACAAAGTTACTTGAGTCGAGTCCGTGTCTCATTATGTAATTATGAATCTCTCGTCCTTGGCGTAACGCAGCTAGCTTTGAACACGCGACTAGAACCGAAATCATGGTGACTGAATCGGGTCGAATATTATTATTATTATTATTATTATTATTGTTATTGTTATTATTATTATTATTATTATTCAGTACCATTTCTCTTAATAAATCTAACGCACCGACTCCAAGCCCCTGTTTACCACTTGCAGCAATAAGAGAGTTCCAAATAACAACATCTTTCGTAGGAAGCGAGTTAAACACAGCATAAGAAGCTTCAAGATCATCACAACCCGAGTACATTGTAATGAGAGCACTCCCGACACCCGTTAACATCTCAATCCCGTTCCTAATAATGTAACTATGAATCTCTTTACCAGTTTTTAAACTATTTGATTGTGCACAAGCTGTTAACGCTCCCGATATAGACGTCGTGTTTGGTAAAATACCAAGCTGGTTCATTTTAGCAAAGAATTCGAGTGCAGTTTTACCGTCACCGAATTGTGTGAACCCGGTTATTAACCCGTTCCACGTGATAATATCGGGAGAAACTCGTTGTAGCTCCATTTCATGAAGGGATTTAAACACGCCATCACGACAACCTTTGATAGCATAGGCTGCAAGGATCGAATTCCACGTCACCAAATCTTTGCTTTGGATTTTGTTGAAATAATTTGTCACCACATGATTTAAGTTGCATTTGGAATAGAAGTTGATTAACGCGTTGCTAACGAAAACGTTTGAATCGAGTTCTTCGGTTTTGATGCAATAACCATGAATCTCTTTGCCCTGTGTTACTAAACACAAGTCAGTACACGCAGAAATGATGCTAGAAATTGTATTCGGGTTTGGCTTTACTCCCTTGGTTATCATTTTCCTGAATATGTTTAACGAGCGAGCAGGATTACCGTTTTGTAAATTCCCAGTTATTAACGCTGTCCACGACACAATATTCGGTTCTAGATCTCCAAATGCGTCCATTTGTGAGAAATACTTTGCAGCCTCTTTAAACCGTCCGATTTGAGCTAAACCGCTAAGGATTATGTTATAGGTAACGCGATCAGGTGCCATGCCTTTAAGCTTCATTTGATCAACACAGCTTAATGCTTTCTCAAAGTCTCGTTTCAACACGTAGCCAGAAACCATCATGTTCCACATGATAATATCAGCTGTATTCATCTGATGGAATAGTCGTCTTGCAATATCCATCCTTCCACATTTAACAAACATGTCAAGAAACGCTCGTTTAACCGCATTATTCCCTTCAAACCCGATGGATGTCATGTAATCATAGACATGCTTCCCCGTCCTATAATCCTGGAGCTGCGCACACGCTTTAAACACTTTCGGGAAGACAAACCGATCGGGGCGTACGCCTGCTTCAATCATCATATAAAACAAACTTATAACCTCCTGGTAATCACCCAATTCGCAACACAGCCCAATAATTGACGTCCAGGTAAACACATTTCTCTCAGGCATTTGGTCGAACAACTTGCGTGCATTGTCAGTATGACCGGTTTTACAGTATAATTCCAACAGCTGAGTGCCGAGAAACGGGCATAGTTGGACTCCAGTGACAATCATGTGTCCGTGAAGTTGTGAAGGCAGTTGCAGTTGCAGATTGTGGAGTTTGCGAGAGTTTTGAAGAATGAAAGCGTAGGACTGAAGACAGTGGTCTGGGTCGGTTAAATCTAGTGAGTGGAGGGTAGTGATAATGTTGGTCAGCAATTCTGGAGTAGAGATGGTGTTTGGATGATTGGGTTTTGAAGGACGAGGGTGAGGGTGATGGTGATTTAAGGCAATAATTGGTGGATGGTTTTGAGGGTAGAGATTGTTGTGTATATGCAGAGTGAATGGAGTTGGGTAAGTTGCCATTGAATTGTATTAATGGCTACTCTGTCTGTTGTTGTTGTGAATGCAAAAACATTTTTTCTTTTTAATGCCCGTTTTATATGGATAGATAACACGCCAACGGTGGAATGATATGGCGTTGATTGGTGATTTAGGTTTGATTCTAGATCTTGTTTAGTTTATGTGATGATGAGAGAGTAATTTTTTTTAAATTAAACGGGCTGTATGGGGCTTAGTTGAGGGTTTTCTCCGAATCGGAAGACGTGGGGTATCCTGACATGGTGAATTTAGCTAGTAGACCATTTGGAGTATTCGTTGGATGTTTGAAAAAAAAAATACGAAGGTTTATGGATAACAAATAGAAATGAGGTTTTTTCCAGCACACCCGATACGTGTACCAGCATCATATCCGTATTTGTACTCGTCTTCGTATCCGTACTCGTACCTGTATCCATATTAATTTAGCCTTTTTGGTACAGGTATTGGTTGTTACATTGACTTTTTATGTTTATTTGAATTTTATTTACATGGCATTATCTAGGTTTATCATAGTTTGCTTTTCAATTGTTTAGGTCTAGTTGGTAACTTTATTTCTATTTAATGAATATCATGTAACAATCTAGAGATGATCCAAAATATTGAGTCAATATCTTCCCCTAATTCTTAGCAATCTTCACACGTTACCATGACGAACACTCGTAGTCAAGACCTTGACTAGTCCGTCAAAGTGCAAGAGAAGTCGATTTCTGAACTGTAAAAAACCCCTAGCCGTCATGATGCAACAACAAGAACAGGCCATGAAACAAGAAAAGATGTTGAAGGCCATCAAGGATCAAGCGAGCAACGACAGTTCAGGTGGCCTAGTCTTCGGTTAGCTCGGAGAAACCGAATTCCTTGGCACTCGGCCTACGCGGGTTGGAAAAGTAGAGTTTCCAAAGTTTTCGAGGGTGGACATTGAGGGTAAGATTTACCGTTGTGAAGACTTCATCACCATCGACGAGACACCGGCAAATTTCAAACTAAGGCGCGCGGTTATACACATTGAGGGGGATGCGATTGAATGGCATCATTCGTCTATGAAAACACGAGGGCTTACCATGGCTGAACTACCATGGTAAGACTATTAAAACGTATCACAATTGAATGTATTACGATTTACGAAGTATCAAACCTATTATTATATTAACTATTATAGTTTATTATTAATGCCGGTACATGTACCAAATGTAGCAAATTTGGTACCTGTCAAGTACTTGTAAGTCATACCCATACCAGTACCCTAACTAATTCAGCTTATTAGTTACTCGTACATGTATCAACATCATTGGCTATTATAAAAAAAAATTAAAAAAAGGGACAAAAATAAGAATGATGAGAAAGATTTGTAGCATAAAAAAACCCCTTAAAAGAAAATTATTAAAAAGAATCATAACTCTAGATATAAATCAAATTCAAAATACATAAAAAAAACTAAAATGTTTCTCCCGTCGTCCTCGTTAAAAAAAAGACACAATATTGAGTAAAAAAAGATCATTGTATCTTTTATTTATCATTGTGTTTTTTATTTATTTTTGTAATTAACTGTGTCTTGTTTTCTTGACGTTGTGACTTTTTCCTTAATATTGTGTTATATTACTTAACATTGTGTTATGTTTTGCTCGACATTTTGTGTATAGAGGTAGGGTAGTAAAAGCTACAAGCGGATCCATAATCCATTTCGCAGATCCCCACTTAACCCGCGGATCGTCAATAAACATCCACGAAAGGAGCGCATGGACAAACACTTGCAGTCAGTACAAGACCAGTCAAGGATCCATAGTTCCAGAAACATGCTTCGCGGGTATCCATCACAATCCGCGGATTACCAATGAGTATCCGCAGAAGGAACCCGCAAGCAACGCAAGGGACTCACCACACACGTGATCCCCACGTGATATGGAAGAATAGTTGTAACAAACTAGTTCTAGAAGATTCCTCTATAACAGCCTGATAGCGACATCGACCAATGGAAAGATAACACCTGGACATGTAGTGGACGCCCCATATCGTGCACAGATAGTGGACGGACCCATGCTGTCACATCCAATAGTGGTTCGACACGTGTCCATTCAGTTGAGAAAGGAATATTCCGATAGTGACAACTCTACCAATCACCTTCCCCCACCTTCGGCTATAAATACCAAGTACACCAATTACAGGTATTCATTCACTTACATACTCAAGCCTTACACAATATACTTGTACTTTCTTTGATTATTCCGATCAGGACTGTACTTATTCTCACGCCGGAGGGTGGTTACGGGAAGACGCCCCATCTTGTCCTTCCCGTAACGAGACTCACGGTGATTTGTTTTGCAGGCTGAAAGTTTGGATCTGAGGTCATTGTTACTCAGTAGACTCACATATGGGTAAACTCGAGTTCGGACTATCCAGTTAGGACCTGTGTTTCTTCAGTGTGATAACCGGAAATTTTTTGTTATACATTTGCAACACTGCCCAAACATTAGCGGCACTAATCATTAGACGAGATGCCTACTTAATTCATTTTAATCATAGTCCTCGACAGAAAGTCTACTTATCTACTTATCAAGTTCATCATTTTGGTTTTGAGAAAAGTCTATTACACACGACACCAGGTAAGTTCATGTTTTTTCCTATTTGTTTTCTGTAAAGAAAACACAAAACTATTTTCATGTACTTGTTTTCTGAAGAGAAAACACCAAACATTTTCCTCACTTGTTTTCTTGATTGAAAACACAAAACATGCAACTATACTTGTTTTCGGGGAGAAAACACGGACAAACTTATATACTGGTTTTCTAGAGGAAAATGTTTTGGATTTATGTAGTTTCTTTTGTATCACAAATGCATACTAGATGCCCTCATATCACTTAAAGTCCTTAACATACCTTGAACCGTTATGATGAGTTCATAAAAAAATTTAAACAGTACTACTGGGTTTGACAAACCCCACCTGCTAAAACTCGACTGGAGGGGTTCTTTCTATTTCCTCAATGTTTATTACATGTTCCTTCTATTTTATGTAATTGAGCTAACAAGTAACAATTCAAAGGTAGTTGCAACTGTTAGCACATTTACAACATTAGTACCTTCACTACTAAAGAATGACATTTCCAGCAAAAGTATTATTAATACATAACACTCTCCTATCTACCAGACTATCACTACACCTATCACCATCAAACTAAAAGCATCGCCCTCTCGTCTACCTAGTACCTACCACCACCATTGAACAAGAAGCACAAAGGTAGACACGCCGCAGGCATCATATGCATTGTAAAAATGACAAATGCATACCTGATTCACACACATAAACTCTATATTAATTGTGAAAAATGACAAATGCATACCTGATTCAGACACATAAACTCTATATCAATTGTGAAAAATGACAAATGCATACCTGATTCACACACAAAGGCAGACACGCCGCAGGCATCATATGCATTGTAAATGATATACCTGCAAACAAACAAAATAGACAGACCACTAATCGTATATTAAAATTTAGCTTTTGTATAAACACATAAATTACATGATACATGAGCTAGTGTACAATGAATTTATGCAATACAAGTCTTTTTCCCAAACTAGTTCAAATGTGCTAAAATTTATTTAACAACAAAAGCGTTTGACGAGCCAGTAAAATGACTAATCGACCCCAACAGGTTCTTGGATGCACCAAAATGGCTCACTCTGTAAACCCCAGATGCAGCCGATAGTGGGATTCGCCATTCTATAGTAGCATGACTCTGAGCACTAAGTTTTGAAGGCCTAGACCACTTAAACCTAAGGCAGAGATCATCATCATCGTAGACCGGGACCCACGTGTCTTGCCCTTTTAGTACCTCCACTAGAGCGAATGTACCTTCTGTCATTAGATCATTCCTAGGACATGCTGACCAGAAAACAACGGTCACAATGCCACCCTTTTTGAAGGTAGAATTATTGGGGATGTCGGTCTTGACATCCCCAAACTTGACTCCCAGCGGGGTGGAGTCTACCACGATGCCTGGGAGCAAGCCTATCTGCTTGTTAAGAAGATCTGGTGGTTGTGGGCCTGCTTCTACAGTTCCTCCAGAGACAATGGCTGTTGCAAGCCTTTTGAATTCTTGAATGTAGGCACTGAGAGTATGTGGACCGTATAGAGTCGAAGCTCCCTGATAAAAGTAAAATAAAAAAAATATGTAGTTAAAAGTATGCATTAAATGGGCCAAGGTTGACACCTTTAAGAAAAGGTAACAATTAACTTACTTCATATCTTTGCATCTCATACTCCTCAAAGGTAGTAACATATTGAGAGTAAGTGTTAGTTAGACCAGCTATCACAACATGAACTTTTTCTTTGAAAACAGCACTAACAGCATCACGTAAACGCCTTCCAGCCATAGTTGTGAATTCTACAAAATGAACCATATTAAATTACCAATATATGTTACAACTTTTTCTGAAAAAAACAAAAATAAAGTTAAAGATTGTCATTAGCATACCTCCAGGTACACTGAGAATAACCATCTGACCTATCTTTAGTATCTGAATTGGGAGAATTGATGGCTGGGAAGCAAAAATATATACATATTATAAGTTGATCAATTATCAAGAATCTGCATGCTTTAGTTTTAATGAAGTCAATTTTAAAAAGTCACTCACCGCCCAGTCATATGGTATCTTCATTTCCCCGGTATCAAGCAGGATAGGCTTCGGTTGTTGACAGTCTTTTTGCTCCTTACTTGGAGTTCTAAGCACGTTTCGCACCAACTTCCAAAATGGATTCCCCTAATAATGAACAAAAATAAAATAAATTTCAAAAACATCACATTAGTTGAAACAGGATTCTGTGTGATTTATTACTTACAGTGTTGTCGCCTTGAGTAAAGTCAAAAGCACCGGGTCCATCAGTTGTACCAGCTGCAAATGCAAATCCCATTGCAGCAGGACATGTTTTAACAGTTTCACTCCCACCTCCTTGTTTAGGAAGTGTCACCTCAAGTTGTGAGAAATCCAAATAAGTGTGACGATAATCAATTTTTCCATTTAATTTCTCAGAAGCACTAGTAAAAAGTTCAGAGGCTTTTTTGAATTGTCTCTCTCCAATTATTCGGGTGCTTTCAAATTCATCTGGGTACCTGTTCATTAATACACATGAATCAGTAACTAGCCATATGCATACGCATAATTAAGAGTAGAAGAATACAAACCCAGGTCCTCGGCCATAACACAACTCATTCTTCCCACCGCAAGTACTATGATTAAAGTCACAGGGTAGCCCTGTATCCGTGCAGAATGCCCCAAGCACATTTGGGCTCACATCCCCACAATTGGACTGGCAAAATGCAGATACAAAACTGGGCCTTTCTGCAGTCCTAAGAGAACTTCTAACACGTCTTGATATGCTCAAGTATTTGGTCACTGGTTTACCTGAAATAGGCTTAAAAGAAGCTGCAAGTTCCAGAAACTCATGGTCAGCATTAAAACACCACAAAAACCTTTAGTATAATTCATGTAATTTAGAGGTAGAAACTTTAACCATTTAGCAGAGTGAACGCCCGCCCAGGAAAGACGACTTATACTTTAAGATACAAAGATGGGCAATGAAAAAGCCCAAAGGCCAATAAGAAAACCCAAAATAAAGAGGTCTTCTTAAAAGATCAAAACTTTGGGCCAAATTTGTTCTGGGACAACCCAACCCGTTCCGGCCCGTTTTGGTATGTTACCCAACCTGTCCGACTCCGACCAGCCCAATTTGCAACCCTTTAAGAAACTAGGCCTGGATGTTGGGCAGATTCGGATCACGGCTCAAGATGAGGTTTGGGCCAGAACAGGTTAGAGTTAATATGGGTTCTGAGCAAAATGAGTTCGTTTTAAAAAATATTAATTTGGTTTGGTTCAAAATGGGTATTGACCAAAATAGGAACAAGTTGATATGAGTCGTTATTGAGAAAAGTAACATCAATTTGCTAGAGCGAAGGTGTTGGCGCCAGATGTGGTGGCAGTGGTGGGGCGGCAAGTCGGCAACAGTATTGATGGAGGTAGCGGCTGCGCGGTAGAGTGCCGGTGGCGGTAATGGTGTCAGCGATGAGTAGATGGTGGAAACAAACAATGGTCATGGGTGGTGCTAACCCATTTGGACCCTTTTAAGTTGACGGGTTTTAGAATAGTTACCCGTTTTGACCCGTTGACTAATTTAAGGAGATCCAAAATGACCCGTTGACTGATTTGAGATGACCCAAATGATAATAAAATATCTTATTAAAGAAAAGTTTAGATTACATCGAAACAGAAGGCAAGCGGGCAACAAGCTGCGCCGCTACCCCCTTTTTGAATCGCAAAACCCAATCTTTTAAAAACTATATTTGCTGATCTTGGAGTCATAACATTACTATGCATGACCCGCTGAACACGGGTAAGTAGCCCCAAATGATTAAATCAACCCATACAGAATTTTTTTTTTTTTTTGCCCAAATCAACCCATTGAAGAATGGGTCATGGTTGCCACCTATATATGGAACCAGTGGTGCAAAACACAGTTTCTGCATGGTCAATGCATGTATATGGATTTTAACTATAAATTCATCAGTTTACAAGAAACTACTTTCGGAGGGTTTAATAAACTTACGGTTGTCTTGAGCACCCTGAACAATATTAGAGACTCGGCGTGGGTTTTCATTAACAGTTCTTGCATCCCTTTTTTGATTAAACCAATCTTCCATAAGGCGTGCAGCGGTTCCTTTATTGTCCCCACTGATCAACTCATTCGTACGACTCATTGAAGTTCCATGAGTAGCAAACCAGTTAAACGAACCCACTGGGCCCCACTGATCATCTACAAACTTCAAAAGGCTCATTTCTTTATCCACATCAAACTTATACTTTGCACGTTCTGCTGCAGGATTGTTAAGATAAGCGCTCGGACTGCGATTAGCACCCGCGTCTAAGATCTCTCCTGCAAGTTGTATGCCCAACAATTATAAAAAGTTTTGAAAAATTATTTAATTTTTTTTTAAATATTTTAGTAATGTTATATTCTCCATTAAACGTCAAATTTTTCAATGTTTAGATTACATCGAAACAGAAGGCAAGCGGGCAACAAGCTGCGCCGCTACCCCTTTTTGAATTGCAAAACCCAATCTTTTAAAAACTATATTTGCTAATCTTGGAGTCATAACATTACTATGCATGACCCGTTGAACACGGGTAAGTAGCTCTACAGCTTCAGGCGCGAGGAAACCAAAATTTATTTGTAAAAAACTATGTGTTACCTTTGTTCACGTATACTGATCCAGGATGAAGATTTTCATGAGCACGGATGATGCTTTGTTCGATGCCATCAACTAATGCATCAAAGGACTGGCGTACGAATCCTAGAGATGTAACAATATACACCACGTACTGCAGATAGCCCCCAGGGCCCGCGTGGGTATGTATACCACTAATGGCAACATTTTTTTCTGTATATAAATCCCCATACCTATACAAAAATTATGACTTTGAGCACTTAATAGATAAAATTACCAAAAATACACTTGTACTAAAAAAAGAGACCTGTGCTAAATGGAATAAAAGGTTCTCAAGTTATGTTAAAAGAAGGGGTAAATATGTAACTAGCTGTTACCTTGCCTTTAACCTCTCAATGACTTTGATTGTTACAAGTTGTGAAGCCATGCAAGCATCAAGATTTACAAACATCACACGGTTTCCCTGTGGCTCGGCTACAATAAATGCACGAGATCGCAACCGAAAGTGAATGCCAGAAGCGGTTTGACCCGAGTTGGCATATCCCATCATGTTGACATCAGCAGCAGGCCCTGTGATGTCATAGCTTCCAAGCCCAACCAAATAATTGGAAGCTGAGACGGTTATTTCAGTTTTGTATACAAAAACAAATAATAGCAACCAAAAGCATGCAATTGCACGCGGTCGCTGGATGACAGCCCCCATCAAATTGCACCAGCTGTGCAGACTACAATCAACCACTCTCAAAGTATTTCCTTAACTGAAAGATTAAAAAACAAATATGAATAACATTCTTTAGATTAGATGGTATACATTCACTAATTTGAATTTGATCATCATAAAAGTTGAAATCAATGTGGGCCCTACCTCTCCTTCACTTTGAATAATTAATAGAGGCAGTAATAATTCATTAATCACAGAATTTAAAAGTTGTTTTGATGATTAGCATCAAACAAACAAACAAACAAACACAAGTCATTAATATTATGAAGTGAATTCAAATAATGACTTGAGGTCCACATCCAAACACAATCTTAATCTTATGAATCAAGCCATCTTAATAATAATATCTTAACACACAAGTGACCTAGATCAAATTTAAACACAATTGCATCATCATCATCATCTTGCACTACTTAATTCATTTAAAAACTCAACCGGCAACTGCTCCGTCGAACAATTACAACTGAAAGTTTCTGCATCATGATCAGTAACAATAACCACTTAAAATTGTATAATCTAGACACAACATAAGCGTTGAAAACGAAAATGCGAAATCAAAAACCTTCATAATAACTAGATCTAAAATTAAAACTAAAACTGTAACCTGCATGTGAGAATTAGAGATTTGGAAAAACTGAAACCTGAAATTTGAAGACTCGGTATAGTGTTATTATTAGTACTCCATTAATGCGTGTGATTGCAGGTACGAAATGAAGTGAACAAGAGTGGGGGGGGGGGGGCATTACATTAATATAGTAAGTGGGCTTCTGCTATGAAATAAAATTGGAGTCCGCCACACATGTCACATGATGCGTATGAATTGATTTTATTTTCAACGGGTCCGTTCATATGTGATTACTGCTTCCTATAACCAATTTTGGGTTCAAACGTCAACCCGGACGGCTATATTTCTTTTCTTTTAATAAAAAGATTCAGGATATCTTTTGGTTCAAGTAAGGGTATAATTATGTATATATGTGCCTGTTAGTGTGTGTGACAATCTTCTGGTAGCTTTTAAGTTTTATTTTTTCCCTTTTGTAGTTGATAAGTGTTTCCTAAGGCTACTATTTTGTTTTGGTTGGAAGCTATTTCTGTATTCTTATATCTTATTAATTAAATAGTAAATTACAAGTTTAATTGGTGTGATTATTGAAAAAATAATTGATTCCTCTATAAAAATCTTTTATTAAACCAACCAATTAACTCTATCTTAGGTTTACTTATAAATTGTATATATTCTCATGTGTCTTGAAGTTTCGTTCATTTTTGTCAGCCTTTGTATTTTTTTTTTTTGTTTTTGTTTTCTTACTCTCCTTTGTGTGTCAAAATATGTAGAATAATGTAAATAAATTGAGGTTTTCATAGAACATATCACAATGTAAACATATGTTCAAAAACACCACATCCAAGTAGGTTGTGATTATAGATCTAGAACAAGGCATGCCACACTCATATAGAAGAAGTAGGAGGGATGTCCATAAACATGCTCCGCCAATAAAGATTAGTGTTGGAATGGGTTAACTAAGATGGCGTGGCACAATCAAAACAGAAAGTAAAATGATAAGTTTGATCATTTTTGAGCGGTAGCTTATAGGAGATTGATATGAATCTAAATGATCATCATTAGAGTTGTAAATCAACTCCCGTACGCAAGTCCAAGATTTGATGTAAGCAAACACAAAATTTTGAGTAAACTCACTTTTATATAATTTAGAAGATAGCTCAAAACTAAATTGCAATAACTCCTATACACAATGGCGGATCTATCTAACAAATGGGTGGTTTCTCGAAACCATCCGAGTTTCAAAATAAAAGTGTATTGATAGATAGAAATTTTAAAGTGAACCATCTTATAAACTAGGAAGGAACCACCGTATTTACAATACATGCGCTGGTCTAGCTGGTAAGTTATTGGTTTTGTAAACTAGAGGTCATAGGCTTGATTTCGTGCACCAAACGAAATTTTAGATTTTTTTTAAATTCAGCCTTATATTAATTTAGGGTTTTATAAAATACACACAGTTACACAACACATGCCTCTCTTCCCTGTTCATACTTCGTTGACGCACGCGGCACACCACTAACAGACCACCGCCATTAATTGTCGACCACCGCCGTACCATCTTCCCCGACCACCGCTGTTGCTTTTCCGGCCGACCACACACCACCTTTTATCCGTTGCTCCTTCCTCCACCTTACTACTCTTCCTCGAATCTTCCACTGTGAAAATAAGTTTAGATTCATTTGTTAAATGTTAGTTGTTTTTATTAATTGTTAAGTTACTTGTTAAATCTTAGTTTTAATTTGTTAGCTTGTTAGTTTGCTAGTTTTTATGAGCTTTGACCGATCATCGAAACGACCCGGAATTTTTTTATATCCGACTCTAAAAGTAGTGCACAACCTGAAAAAATTTCTCGATTCGCCACTAACCATACATAACCATAACTCGGTTGATGTATATATAAGCTGATAATAACTTGGCCGGTTAACAAAAAATAAAATAAAACAACCTTAATCCATTAGTTATCATGCATTTAGGAACATGGGTCGGCCCACCATCTTGTGCGTGGAGGATGAAATTACGCCAACACATAGACGACAATAATAAGTTTATCAAACCAACTTAAATATTTTATTCATAATGTGTGATTACATATACTAAAGAAAAGACTAAGATCAAGGCTTAACAGCATGCCAACATCAAGCAAAATAAAGACAAGTAATTAACATGAAAGTTACAAATCAATAAGTTACATATTTCAAATTATATTGTAGTCTAATAGACAAGACATGGAAATCTATCTACTATAATAACAGACCACCACTTGTATCACTTGTCAATCTTATAGTCCTCTTCATATTTTTTTCAACCAGTTTTATATATTGTCCTTATCTTTTAAGCCATTGCCATATATGAATTCAATACTTTTATTAAATGTAAATCCTAACCGATTTATTTATTAACATTGATGGTGAAATAAAAAAATATAAAAATTGAAGTTGCAGGTCTGTTAGAATAAAATTTTAAAGTCACGGGTAATTGCAAATAAAGAAAATAAAGGTGCATCATTGTCGAAAAATTTGGATTTGTATGGTAAACTACAAATTGTTTTTAAACTGGGATTCGAGCAGTAGTGCATAATTTTTATATAACATTTGTTTCAAATTTGGATTTAATAATTTTCTCATATGCATTTGAACTCAAGGAAATGCGTATTTTATTAATCTTCTCCCATTTTGTGTAAATATTGCAAATATGAAGAATACCTATTGTATATATCTTGGTGTTTAGCATTAAATCATTGAAGTTGAATATTATAACTATAATCCATATGTATAACGATTTAATCCTTTATTTATATGACTTATTTGTGTAGTATAAAATGTTTTAACAATTAGAAGATCAATATTTAGTTTTTAATATTTTCTTTAATAACTCAGACCAAAATGCTTCATAAACATATATTTTATGACTTGATTTATACCTTTTTTATACATATAAATATAGTCAATTTAATATGTCTTATAAGACAAATTATTTAATCAAAAGCATTCAAAATTTTAAACCGAAAAATCTGCTTCAAGTAGAAAATAACTGCAAGTCCCGAATCTGGATCACTGCAGCGTCTTGACACTCTATCTTCACGGGAATCAGAACACTCACGGGCTCGTGTATGACTGGGTAATCGATTTTCTGCCTATCATTCGGAAAGATATGTATGAAGACATGCACAACTCTTAAGGAGTTTCCACATAAAATCGAGTAGATTTAGTTAGTATCACTTCTACTTTTACGCACCATAAAAGCTACCATGACATACAATGACTGTTCTAAAGACTTTTAAGCCTAATAACTTCACTAGTTACGCACACAGAATCAGTATATCTATCACTTTCCAAGGTTGGACCAATTTTCTGTTAAACATAGTAAAGTAACTTCTTACGAAGTAGTAGACTTGAAAAATAATTTCATCTCCCGAAAAGAAAAATTTAACTTCTATCGCCCCAACCAAATCAAAGTCTTTAGGTTAACGGCTATCCCGAAGATCCAATGGATCAACTGGACCGACCACATACTAGTATGTGTCCTTCTAACTTAGTATGATCGACTAATTTTCAGCGAAAGAATGAAAACTCATCATAAACCGCCCCGGTCACTTTCAGTGTCACACCCCGACTAGGCAGTTGCGGAAGCGTAATACGGGAATGTAACAGATAACACTGGTATCAACCACATTGTTTATAAAGGAAATTCAACCACTAGATTACATCATATTACATTTGTAGGTACTATGTTTACAAACTAGGTGAAAAACACATAACCGGTTTACGAGCTTCTTATACAGTATAAGATTAGCGTCTATTCACAGCTATTCAACTTGTCTTTCTAACACCAAGCAAGTAAGCAAATCATTCCACCTTTGCTTTACCTGAAAAGCATGTAAAACGGGTCAACTACGTCTAGTTGGTGAGTTTCAAGTTTCACGAGTTTCAATGAAATCAGTACACGAGTTCGTAAAGTTCACAGTGTGTATGTATATATGTCTGTGTATGATGTATTATACTAAGCCACAAGTGAAACCGAAACGAGCTAAAACACATGGCCTCCACTGCCCATGCACTCCCGTTGGCATTTAACAGCCAATTTGCCCCAAGTATGTACTATGTCTAACACCACATAGCAGTATGTAAAAATATAATGACAATGTGCAACTGGGTTTACATATGTTCCGGCATACCCCACCGGCTCTGTCAGTTGGGTTTGTCAAACCGATAGTACTATCCACACGTCACCGGCACGAAGTTAATCACTTGTGTTTGTGGGGACTTTGTCAAGTGTTAGTACTTAGATAATCCACATCATTACACGTTTTCAAGTATAACAGTTTATGTAAACATGCTATTCACCCCAAAAGTTCGTAAAACAGTTTAGAAAGTGGGGGTCGTGAAACTCACCTTATTGTAGTTTGCACAGAAATTACGTGTCAGATAGTCAGATGACTCGTTTATAGCCTGATTCCTATAAACGGTATCGTATCGTTAATACTAGTACAGTGTTCAAGCTAAGTCGGGCTGTATAGATAATCTGGGTATAGCTGTTAGGCCCAGAACATGACCATAGTCTTAGATTGTGACGTTGTATACTATGAAATGTTTAAAACTGGATTTGGCTCAGTTTCACCGTTTTCCGAGCCTAGCTCAGTTGGTCGTTTATACGTTTCGGGATTAGGTAAGATCATATAAAACTTAAGTAAATATATTGATTGATAAAATGATTTGATTTATAAAAGAACTTTAAGGTTTCGGTGTCTGGTTTGACCGCAGGGTTCGTTTCCGTTTTCACACGGGTTTGATTATACAAAACGCGTACAATCCACCCGAATTGTCCGGAATTCTCGTAAAAAGTTCGTTTTTATCAATATCATTCAAAAATATGATATTTGACCACTTTTGACATTTTGACATACCAGTCAGTCCGTTAAACACAAAACTGCCGGTTTCGTTAAAACAATTATAATTTAAATCTTTAATAAATCATAACTAAATATGTATTTACATATAAATTATGTAAATTTTTGTAAAAATACATTAAGACATGGAGAATTTTATAAAAATATTTCCAGAAATTTTATGATTATTTATTTATTTATAAAAATTCATTTAATAGGTTATAATCATGTAATAAATTGCCCGTTTATATCAAACGACTTCCGAAAAATCCCATAATTTTTACCAATGGCCTCAATGTGACTACATAGCCCCTGCAAAATTTCCAGAACCTAAATCTTTTGACAAAATGCCTTTTTGTGCGTTTTTCGGCTGTTAAAACTCAATTAAACCATGGCTGCACAAACCGTACTTAGACATTTCCAATGATTCCCAAAATTTACCAGTGATCTTACCATCCCATATCAAACTCCAAAACCAAGTTTCATAATTTTTCAATGTGTTTAGCTATTTTTCCCAAATAAACGCCCATAAACGGGAATAAATTCGCCAAATATTCTCCGTTTATCGAAAAATTACCAAATTTGAACAGGGACTCATTTATATGATCCCTAATGTCCCTGCAAATTTTCACAAGCTAACAACAAGCACGTCACAACCTAATACTAAACAGCCCCTAAACGAGTATTACGGGTTTACCTTGTCGGTTTTTGGTGAATTTTGCTAGCTTAAACGTCTTTCCGGGTCTCGGGTTGCAAACTCAGTATATCTACATATCATATAACATCAAACCAAGCATAAATCATCCATGTAACAGCCTTGATAATTAGGGTTTCGGTTTTGGGTTCAAACCGAACTTTCTAACCGTAAAAACGTTGTATACATGTTCTAATCCGCGTCTTTGACCAAAAAAGTATATGTTCCAGGTTTGTAAACATGTTTAACATCAAAACATAATTTTAGTTGATTTTTAGGGTTTTTGGATGGTTAAACATGTTTAACATTAACTAAAACATGTTTATAAGTTAATTATATGCATTAAACTTGGTTCAATCTTTATATATTTTGAGCTTACCTTAGGGTTTTGGGCAGGGGTTTGGAAGAACAGAGCTGCTGCTGGACTTGAAATTTTGTGATATGTTATAATGAATAAAAAGTCTTAGGTAATAAGTTATTTAAAAAGAAATGTGTGTGTGTGGCTGTTCCGATCGGAATGCTAAATGGAGCCTTAATGGGCTGTTTTGGCCCATCAATTATATATATACCAGCCCAAACATGAAAAGCCCATTTTAAGTTTAGTTCGGGTTCGGTTTTTCGCAAGAAAATTAATTCGGGTGTGAGAAATAACGTAAAAACGTGTGTTTTTCAGCTTGTTTTTGTAAAATAAGAAAAACGTACTGACTCGTTGTAAAATTCCAAAATATTTTCACGGATGGCTTAGAACATGTCATATAAGTGTTTTATAAATCTTTTTCGGCTTAACGGATGCTACAATGCTTGTTTTGACATTAACGATTGCGTTTAAGCTTATAGCGTATCGATAAACGAAACCTTTTTCGTTTAAAGAGTTTTAAACGTACCGAGGCCTAAATATCAATATGTTAGCCTCTATAACATATATATAACTCGTATATGACCCCTCAGTATATATACGGGTCATAATTAGTATCGGTCGGTTACTCGTTTAAGCACTACGAATTAACCGATTTGTCGTTTACTTGTTACGTAAAGAATATAGTGTACCTCGTTTTGTCATGAATGTCACATTCTCCCCCCGTTAAGAAATTTCGTCCCCGAAATTTAATGTGTCATCGGTTTTCTAGGGAACAGGTGTGGGTATTTCTTTCGGAATTCGTCCTTTCGTTCCCAAGTATATTCGGGTCCTTGTTTTGAATTCCACCGAACTTTTACTAATGAAATTTTGTTGTGTCGTAACTGTTTGGTTTTCCCGTCTACAATTTCTACCGGTTCCTCTACGAAGTTAAGCTTTTCGTTAATCTGAACATCTTCCAGTGGTACTATTGTCGTTTCATCAGTCAAACACTTCTTCAGATTCGATACATGAAACACGTCGTGAATAGTGCTCAGTTCTAAGGGTAGTTTTAATCGGTAAGCTACGGGACCAATTTTTGCAACAATCTCAAAAGGTCCGATGTATCTCGGGGCTAGTTTACCAGTCTTTCCAAATCTTATAACACCTTTCCATGGCGATACTTTTAGAAATACTTTATCCCCTATTTCAAAAGATAACGGTTTTCTACGAACATCAGCATAACTCTTTTGTCGGTCACGGGCAGCTTTCAATTTTTGTTTAACCTGGTGGATCTTATCGGTGGTTTCCTGAATTAAATCGGATCTTGAAATTTGAGTATCACCCACTTCTGTCCAACATAGTGGTGATCTACATTTTCGCCCATATAGAGCTTCATAAGGTGCTGCTTGTATACTACTGTGATAACTGTTATTGTAAGAGAATTCAATGAGCGGGAGGTGTTGATCCCAATTCCCTTTAAAGTCCAGTACACAAGCACGAAGTAAATCTTCTAAGGTTTGGATGGTTCGTTCAGATTGACCATCAGTTTGGGGATGGTAAGCTGTACTTAGGTCGATTCGGGTTCCCAAGGCTTCTTGTACTGCTTGCCAGAAATGTGAAGTAAAATGACTGTCTCTATCTGAAATAATCGAAAGAGGTACTCCGTGTCGAGATACTATTTCATCGATGTAAATTTGAGCAAGTTTTTCGGTGGTGAAGTTGTTACGGATGGGAATAAAGTGTGCGGATTTGGTTAACCGGTCTACTATTACCCAAATTGCGTTGTGTCCTCGAGAAGTTTTAGGAAGGTGTGTCACAAAGTCCATGGTAATTTGTTCCCATTTCCATTGTGGGATTTCAGGTTGTTGTAACATTCCCGAAGGTTTTTGATATTCCGCCTTTACCCTTGCACATGTTGCACATTTACTTACATACACGGCTATATCCTTTTTCATACCAGGCCACCAGTAAAATTCTTTGACATCCTTATACATCTTATCAGCACCTGGATGAATAGAATATTTGGATTTGTGTGCTTCATCAAGTATCAGCTTTCGGAGTTTATGAAGTGTTGGAATCCAGACCCGGTTTTTGTAATAATATACTTCATCGGTTTTCTTCTCAAAATTCCTTTCATTTCCATGTAGTTCTTCTTTTTCTAGCTGATCTGTCTTCAAGGCCTCATCTTGTACAATGCGAACTTGTTCGGTTAGGCTACTTTGAACAATCATTCCGAGTGCTCGTACTCGTAATGGTCTGATTCTGTCTTTTCGGCTTAAAGCATCAGCTACTACGTTGGCCTTACCCGAGTGGTATTTAATCTCACAATCGTAATCATTTAACAGTTCTACCCATCTTCTTTGCCTCATGTTTAGTTCTTTCTGATCAAATATGTGTTGTAAGCTTTTGTGATCAGTATAGATGGTACATTTAGTGCCATACAAGTAATGTCTCCAAATCTTCAATGCAAAGATAACTGCTCCCAATTCCAAATCATGGGTCGTATAATTTTTTTCATGTACTTTTAATTGTCGGGAAGCATATGCTATTACTTTCTTTCTTTGCATCAGTACGCATCCTAAACCTTTACGAGATGCGTCACAATATACCACCAATTCATCAGTTCCATCTGGAAGGCTTAATATTGGAGCTTCACATAACTTCTGTTTTAACGTTTGAAAGGCCATTTCTTGTTCTTCTCCCCATTCATATGTTCGATCTTTTTGAGTTAGGAGGGTTAGAGGTTGTGCAATACTTGAAAAGTTTTCAATGAATCTCCTATAGTACCCGGCTAGTCCTAAGAATTGACGAATTTCTCTTGGTGACTTAGGCACTTGCCAATTCTTAATGGCCTCAATTTTACTTGGGTCTACTTGGATCCCCTGATGGTTCACAATGTGTCCCAAAAACTGTACTTCTTGCAGCCAAAACTCACATTTGGACAATTTTGCATATAATTTCTCTTGCCTCAATAATTTTAAGATTTCCCGCAAATGTTGTTCGTGTTCCTCCTTACTTCTCGAATATATCAAAATGTCATCGATAAACACTATCACGAACTTGTCAAGGTAAGGTTTGCAAACTCGGTTCATGAGGTCCATAAACACTGCAGGTGCATTCGTCAACCCAAACGGCATAACCAAAAATTCATAGTGACCATACCGAGTTCGGAAGGCTGTTTTTGGTACGTCTTCTTCCTGTATTCTCACTTGATGATAACCAGATCTAAGATCAATTTTTGAAAAATACTTCGCACCTTGGAGCTGATCGAACAAGTCATCAATTCGAGGTAAGGGGTATCTATTCTTTATAGTCACTTTATTCAATTCCCGGTAATCAATACACATTCGAAAACTCCCATCCTTCTTCTTTACAAACAACACTGGTGCTCCCCACGGTGAGTAACTAGGGCGAATAAAACCCCTGTCCAGTAA
Organism: Bidens hawaiensis; assembly: GCF_021521415.1. Classification (NCBI taxonomy): domain Eukaryota; kingdom Viridiplantae; phylum Streptophyta; class Magnoliopsida; order Asterales; family Asteraceae; genus Bidens; species Bidens hawaiensis. The sequence goes on from NW_027505766.1 coordinate 46,593, forward strand.
CTCTTGTAACTGGTTGGACAGTTCTTGCATTTCAGAAGGCGCAAGTCTATAAGGTGCCTTAGCAATGGGTGCTGCTCCTGGTATCAAGTCAATACGGAATTCTACTTGTCGGGTCGGTGGTAAACCAGGCAACTCGTCGGGGAATACATCTGAATACTCGTGTACCACTGGGATGTCCTCTATTCGTTTTCCCTCGGGTTCCTTAACTGTCACGCTCGCCAAGTATAATGTACAACCTTGGCGTAAATATCTCAATGTCTTAAGTTGAGATATGAGAGGCAGTACTGTACCAGATTTCTCACCTTGAACAATTATAGCCTCATCATTCGAAAGAGGTATTCTAACGGTCTTATCCTTACAAATAATTTCAGCTTTATACTTAGATAGCCAGTCCATACCGACTATAACATCGAAACTTCCCAATTCCACTGGGAGTAAATCAATAAGGAATGGGTGGTCGTTTAGGATAAGGGAACAGTCTCGGACTATTCGGTTAACAAGTATAGACTTACCGTTAGCGAGTTCTATAGTATATGGTTTTGTTAGTTCATTAACCGACATATTTTCTAAAGGTAAGAAATTAACAGATACGAAACTTCTATCGGCACCCGTATCAAACAAAACTGAAGCATACTGACCCGAAACTAAGAATGTACCTGTCACCACATTCGGATCTTGACGCGCTTCACCCGGTCCTAATACAAATGCGCGTCCCTTAGCTGTGTTGGAGGTTGATGCTTGTGCTTGGTTCTGCCTTTTCACTGTACTCGGGTTCAAATTAGGGCAGTATCTCCGAAAATGTTCCGTACTGCCACATTCATAGCAAGCACGGAGGTTCGTGGTAGGTGGGGTTTGTTGGTTGAGTTGTGGGCGGTTTGGTTGAGGTCGAGGGAGTTGAGTTGATTGCGGTGGACGGTTAATAATGTTGGTAGGGGTTCTGCAGTTGGGGGCATAGTGTCCCGTCCTTCCACACTTTTGACATATTATCGGTTTACAATCACCCACATGATGAAAGTTACATCTTCTGCATTTCGGTAACGTCCCTTTATAGGTTTCTTGTTTTACATTAGAACTGGTCATGGCATAACTTCGGGTATTCAGATGAGCCCGCTTGTTTTGAAGGTTTCCTTGTATTCTTGTCCCATAATCAGTTCGTTTTAAACTTGTTTCACCTGGCATTCTTATCACTCCACTTCTCATCAAATCAAAAGTAACGACACCCGTTTGAGATACAGCACTTTCTAATGTCGGGTGGGCAACTGAATTTACTATACTTCTCACAGCAGGGGTCAGTCCCCAAATATAACGTTCAATTCGCTTCGCTTCCGGTGTAACTAACCATGGGACTAAGCGGGACAGTTCGTTAAAATGATTCGTGTATCCCACATGATCCGCTCCTTTCATTTCCAAATTCCATAACTCGTGTTCCAACCTCTGAATCTCACTTTTAGGACAAAAATGCTCTAGCATGAGGGTTTTTAATTCCGTCCATGACATACGGTTAATAGCATCTTGTCCCCTTATTTGGACTACTGTGTTCCACCACATCAGTGCTTGGTCTAAAAACATACTGGTAGCAAATTTGACTACACGGTTCGGTGGACACTCACTGATATTAATTACTGACTCGGTCTTTTCTATCCATTTGACTAGCCCGCTAGGTCCTTCAATACCCTTAAACTCAATCGGTTTACATGATGTAAATTGTTTGTATGAGTACTCCTGACGCGGGGGTTCTCGGTTATTATTATTAGTTGTGTTAACAACCGGTACAGGGTTCGGGTTCGGGATATTATCAGGGTGCACAACAGGCTCCGGGTTCCCAGTGACATTCATAGTTGGGAGAGTGTTATTATTATTTATGACAGTATCAGTATTCACCGGGGTAGTAACACCCGGGGCTACATTAGTGTCCGGCGGAGGTGGATTAACAGTGGCCGTGGTGGTGCTCGTAGGTTGATTAACAGTATTGTTAGCACGTATGCCTGCAGTGACTTGGGCTACAATTGTTGGTATCACTGCTTGTAATTGACGAGCAATCATTGCGGCCACTTCCGCCTCAGACAAAGTGTTTGTTTTCTTCGGGGCCATTCTATAAAATAATCAATTATGTAATAATCAATATCGTTTCACCATAACCAGCACAACTTTATGATATCACACTTTCACAACACATAACTATGCCAAAGAAAACACGTTTGTATTAATTATAATCATTACTGTACATATGCATCCAAAATTAGCGCATAGGCTTAACCTGGTATAGGCCAGCGCTTATATATGCGTATCAAAATTTGTCACTAAGTGACATGTAGACTTAACCCGATAAGGGCCAGTGCTTGAAATAGTGCAAAACTACAAACAACTCCCAAACTAGCCCAACACGCTGTAACAAAATGCTGCTTGGGATATCAAAAGACTATATACATAAGACCAAACTACGATGTCCTATCCATTCTTTGCAACATGGAACCATAACCAAATCACAGCAGCCACTAGGGCCGCATTAACTGCTAAACACGCCCCCAGTAGTATCATCGCTCGATCCTGACGCCCGTGGCTGTGAGCACTGGATCTTTGCACAATTCTGATTTCTTGCTGCATGTACCGCATGTGATCATACATATCATATCTATGCTGGTTTAGACTATTTATCATGTGTGAGTGTTCTAAGAGCTGATCAGTTGCTAAACCAAACCATGCTGAATCAGAATGACGGGGTGGCTCGGGTACCGGGGCGGGTAAACCCCAAGTAGGAACAGGTATCTCTGTTACCCGGACACGCGATGTTTCTCCCCTATGGTACGTAGATCGAGGTGGGAAAGAAGTGTGCTCAGGTGGACGCACTGAAATGCGAGCAGTCCGACGGTTTCTAACAGTGGGTGGAGGTACTGGTGTATGCTGTACGGGTGGAGTAGGGGATCTGGGTGCTCTAACAGGTGAACGATAGGCACTAGTAGCTCCCTGTTCTACTACATTCCTAGGGGATTCCCTAGGGGGGTAGGTGTCACAACGGTAACCCGATAAGTCGGGTTGGTTTGGGGGTACCTCATAAGGAATTACCGCGTCTGCACCTTCTTGTATCTCCTCTGGTTCTTCCTCCGGATCCTCCTCTTCCTCCTCAGGCCTTGTTGGTAGTGTGTTAGGTACACGATCAGTGGATCTTGACATATTCCTGCACAATGGTTAGTGATAAGAATAATACCCTTCTATATTAATTATAATAAAATACATGTAGGTATTATACACATAGGCACAAATAATCGTTTATATACACAAATATTCATCTATTATTATATTTTATACACATATGTTGCTGTTTTTACCTATTCAATTGTTTATCGACTTCTTCTCGAATTTCCTCGTACAAACAAGTCCGTTATTACGTTCCGGACCATAATAACCCACTTGTCCATTCGTGTTCATCACAAGAATCATTCGTGTATATTATTTAATATTATTTTATTCCCAGAGTTAATCGAGCCTACGGTTATCTTAGGGTATCCTAAGGGACATCCTAATTCTTTATAACCAATGGCTCTGATACCAACTTCTGTCACACCCCGACTAGGCAGTTGCGGAAGCGTAATACGGGAATGTAACAGATAACACTGGTATCAACCACATTGTTTATAAAGGAAATTCAACCACTAGATTACATCATATTACATTTGTAGGTACTATGTTTACAAACTAGGTGAAAAACACATAACCGGTTTACGAGCTTCTTATACAGTATAAGATTAGCGTCTATTCACAGCTATTCAACTTGTCTTTCTAACACCAAGCAAGTAAGCAAATCATTCCACCTTTGCTTTACCTGAAAAGCATGTAAAACGGGTCAACTACGTCTAGTTGGTGAGTTTCAAGTTTCACGAGTTTCAATGAAATCAGTACACGAGTTCGTAAAGTTCACAGTGTGTATGTATATATGTCTGTGTATGATGTATTATACTAAGCCACAAGTGAAACCGAAACGAGCTAAAACACATGGCCTCCACTGCCCATGCACTCCCGTTGGCATTTAACAGCCAATTTGCCCCAAGTATGTACTATGTCTAACACCACATAGCAGTATGTAAAAATATAATGACAATGTGCAACTGGGTTTACATATGTTCCGGCATACCCCACCGGCTCTGTCAGTTGGGTTTGTCAAACCGATAGTACTATCCACACGTCACCGGCACGAAGTTAATCACTTGTGTTTGTGGGGACTTTGTCAAGTGTTAGTACTTAGATAATCCACATCATTACACGTTTTCAAGTATAACAGTTTATGTAAACATGCTATTCACCCCAAAAGTTCGTAAAACAGTTTAGAAAGTGGGGGTCGTGAAACTCACCTTATTGTAGTTTGCACAGAAATTACGTGTCAGATAGTCAGATGACTCGTTTATAGCCTGATTCCTATAAACGGTATCGTATCGTTAATACTAGTACAGTGTTCAAGCTAAGTCGGGCTGTATAGATAATCTGGGTATAGCTGTTAGGCCCAGAACATGACCATAGTCTTAGATTGTGACGTTGTATACTATGAAATGTTTAAAACTGGATTTGGCTCAGTTTCACCGTTTTCCGAGCCTAGCTCAGTTGGTCGTTTATACGTTTCGGGATTAGGTAAGATCATATAAAACTTAAGTAAATATATTGATTGATAAAATGATTTGATTTATAAAAGAACTTTAAGGTTTCGGTGTCTGGTTTGACCGCAGGGTTCGTTTCCGTTTTCACACGGGTTTGATTATACAAAACGCGTACAATCCACCCGAATTGTCCGGAATTCTCGTAAAAAGTTCGTTTTTATCAATATCATTCAAAAATATGATATTTGACCACTTTTGACATTTTGACATACCAGTCAGTCCGTTAAACACAAAACTGCCGGTTTCGTTAAAACAATTATAATTTAAATCTTTAATAAATCATAACTAAATATGTATTTACATATAAATTATGTAAATTTTTGTAAAAATACATTAAGACATGGAGAATTTTATAAAAATATTTCCAGAAATTTTATGATTATTTATTTATTTATAAAAATTCATTTAATAGGTTATAATCATGTAATAAATTGCCCGTTTATATCAAACGACTTCCGAAAAATCCCATAATTTTTACCAATGGCCTCAATGTGACTACATAGCCCCTGCAAAATTTCCAGAACCTAAATCTTTTGACAAAATGCCTTTTTGTGCGTTTTTCGGCTGTTAAAACTCAATTAAACCATGGCTGCACAAACCGTACTTAGACATTTCCAATGATTCCCAAAATTTACCAGTGATCTTACCATCCCATATCAAACTCCAAAACCAAGTTTCATAATTTTTCAATGTGTTTAGCTATTTTTCCCAAATAAACGCCCATAAACGGGAATAAATTCGCCAAATATTCTCCGTTTATCGAAAAATTACCAAATTTGAACAGGGACTCATTTATATGATCCCTAATGTCCCTGCAAATTTTCACAAGCTAACAACAAGCACGTCACAACCTAATACTAAACAGCCCCTAAACGAGTATTACGGGTTTACCTTGTCGGTTTTTGGTGAATTTTGCTAGCTTAAACGTCTTTCCGGGTCTCGGGTTGCAAACTCAGTATATCTACATATCATATAACATCAAACCAAGCATAAATCATCCATGTAACAGCCTTGATAATTAGGGTTTCGGTTTTGGGTTCAAACCGAACTTTCTAACCGTAAAAACGTTGTATACATGTTCTAATCCGCGTCTTTGACCAAAAAAGTATATGTTCCAGGTTTGTAAACATGTTTAACATCAAAACATAATTTTAGTTGATTTTTAGGGTTTTTGGATGGTTAAACATGTTTAACATTAACTAAAACATGTTTATAAGTTAATTATATGCATTAAACTTGGTTCAATCTTTATATATTTTGAGCTTACCTTAGGGTTTTGGGCAGGGGTTTGGAAGAACAGAGCTGCTGCTGGACTTGAAATTTTGTGATATGTTATAATGAATAAAAAGTCTTAGGTAATAAGTTATTTAAAAAGAAATGTGTGTGTGTGGCTGTTCCGATCGGAATGCTAAATGGAGCCTTAATGGGCTGTTTTGGCCCATCAATTATATATATACCAGCCCAAACATGAAAAGCCCATTTTAAGTTTAGTTCGGGTTCGGTTTTTCGCAAGAAAATTAATTCGGGTGTGAGAAATAACGTAAAAACGTGTGTTTTTCAGCTTGTTTTTGTAAAATAAGAAAAACGTACTGACTCGTTGTAAAATTCCAAAATATTTTCACGGATGGCTTAGAACATGTCATATAAGTGTTTTATAAATCTTTTTCGGCTTAACGGATGCTACAATGCTTGTTTTGACATTAACGATTGCGTTTAAGCTTATAGCGTATCGATAAACGAAACCTTTTTCGTTTAAAGAGTTTTAAACGTACCGAGGCCTAAATATCAATATGTTAGCCTCTATAACATATATATAACTCGTATATGACCCCTCAGTATATATACGGGTCATAATTAGTATCGGTCGGTTACTCGTTTAAGCACTACGAATTAACCGATTTGTCGTTTACTTGTTACGTAAAGAATATAGTGTACCTCGTTTTGTCATGAATGTCACATTCAGTCATCTGGTTAATGGCTATCCTCATATTCTACATGTAGAAATGAGGACCAAACATATCCTAAGACATGTCCTTCAAACTGAGGCAACCGACATAATTCTAAGCGATAGTGACGTATTTTTTTTTTTAAACAAACATAAGAAAGCACGGTTACTCAGGATTGATCATCCCATTCAGCTCAACAAGGTTTTGAAATCTAGATTTGTCAAACGCTTTTGTGAATAAGTCAGCGAAATTATCTAACGTGTCAACCTTTTCGAGCTCAATCAGCTTCTTCTCAGCATAATCCCGTATAAAATGATGACGTATGTCAATATGTTTAGTTTTACTGTGCTTCACGGGATTGTTAGTTACTGAGATAGCAGCAGTGTTATCAATGCAAATAGGAGTAAGTGAGAAATTCAGACCATAGTCGCGCAACTGTTGTTGAATCCAAAGAACCTGGGAGCAGCAGTTGGATGCTGCCATGTATTCTGCTTCACAGGTTGAAATTGCGACTGAAGTCTGCTTCTTGCATTGCCACGACACCAATCTGCCACCAAGAAACTGACATCCACCTGTTGTAGATTTCCGACTCTGATTGCACCCTCCATAATCAGAATCTGTGTAAGCGACTAGCTCCAAGTCTCCTCCTCTCGGGTACCACAACCCCAGCTTCGGCTTGCCCTTGAGATACCCCAGTATCCTCTTCGCACCCTTCAAATGAGATTCTTTTGGGTTTGCCTGAAAGCGTGCACAAAGAAAAACAGCAAACATTATATCAGGCCTAGAAGCAGTTAAGTACATTAAAGAACCTATAATAGCCCGATATTGGGTTGGGTCCACGTCTGCATCGTTATCTGAATCAGCACCCAATTTGTGATTGACGCAGACTGGAGTTTCATATGGAGTGCTGTCCTCCATCTTGAAGCGTTTGAGAACATCATGGACATACTTCGTCTGATGAATGAACATCCCGTCTTTCTTCTGATCAACCTGCAATCCTAAAAAGAAAGTTAGTTCACCCATAGCACTCATTTCAAATCTCTTCTTCATGACGGCCTCAAACTCCTGACACATGGTGACCTTTAATGCAGCAAAGATAATGTCATCCACGTAGACTTGCACCAGCAGAAAGTCGCTTCCCTTTCTCTTGAAGAACAACGTGCTATCAATCTTACCTCTTTCAAACTCATTCTCAAGCAAGTAATCGGATAACGTTGAGTACTAGGCACGAGGTGCCTGATGTAGTCCATACAGCGCTTTACTTAGCTTGTACACGTGATCGGGAAAGTCAGGGTCAGGAAAACCCGGAGGTTGCTCAACATACACAACCTCATCGACTTTACCGTTTAGGAACGCACTCTTCACATCCAACTGAAAAACTTTCATCTCTTTATGAGCAGCAAATGCCAAAAACAGCCGAATGGCTTCCAATCTTGCCACAGGAGCAAATACTTCATTGTAATCAATCCCCTCTTGTTGATTAAAGCCTTTAACAACCAGCCTCGCCTTATTCCTGATAACAACCCCTTTCTCATCTCTCTTACATTTGAAGACCCATTTAGTGCCTATCGCATGCACATTCTTCGGTTTTTCAACCAGATTCCATACTTCCATTTTCTTAAACTGAGCTAACTCTTCTTGCATGGCTTCGACCCACGAGCTGTCCTTAAGAGCCATTTGATAGTTCTTTGGTTCAATCTGGCTGATGAAGCAGGTGTACAAGCATTCGTTGATAATGCCCGTGTCTTTAATGCTTGTGTAAACACAGGTGTGCTCACTCACGCTTTTTCTTGTTTGTACACCGGCGGACAGATCACCTATCACATTCTCCAACGGGTGATTTTTGTGAATTCTCGTAGTCGGAACCGAACTGACATTTAGATTATCTTCCAAGTTCGAAGATAGCTCATCCATGGTTGATTGATGTTGAGAGTGAAACGGATTGATGAATTCCTCTTCAGTAGAGGCAGCAGGGGTATTGACAGCATTTGACGAGGAAGGCTGACATTCATCATACTGTGGTCTTTGCACCAAAGTGTCTTCCTCATCGCATATCATCTTCGTAGCAATTCGTTCCTCATCTTCTGCAAAATCCAAATAAGGCATGTTAAAAGATTTAAAAAGTCTATCATAGTCAAAAACCCCAGCAGGTCCCGTGCTTGGTTTTGGTGATTTGTAACTTGTGATATCAGTGTTACACACCACCTCAACCTTGCTGGTCGATGTATTAAAGACCCGTCTGTTGGGAGTCCCAACAACGTATCCGACTAAGATTCCTTCGTCGGCAACTTCACCAAATTTTGAATTGGTCTTTAATATCGAACACGGGGACCCGAATGGTTCAAGACCACTCAAGTTGGGCTTTCTCCCATGCATTAGTTCATAACAGGTTTTATTTAATCTTTTAACAGTTAACACTCTATTAAGGATATAACAGGCTGTTGCAACGGCTTCAGCCCAGAACACCACGGGAAGTTTCGAATCAGCCAGCATGGTCCTGGCTCCTTCAATCAAAGTCCTGTTCTTCCTCTCAGCCACTCCATTTTGTTGCGGAGTGTAAGGTGCGCTGTATTGGTGTTCAATCCCCTTCTGTAGGCAGAAGATCTCCATCTGATAGTTCTTGAACTCAGTCCCATTGTCACTCCTGATGTATTTAACTCTTTTTCCCATAATGTTCTCAACTTTGGTAATCAAATTTATTACCATCTGAACAGTTTCATCCTTCGACTTCAGGAAATATACCCACGAGTATCGAGAAAAATCATCAGTAATCACCAAGCAGTACGATGTTCCTCCTAGACTTTTTACATTCACGGAACCGAAGAGATCCATGTGAAGTAATTCTAGGGTACTGACAATTGAATTGACCTTCTTGGTGAGATGGGATTTCTTGTGTTGCTTTCCCTTCTTGCATGATAAGCATTTGTCTTCGAAGTTGAAATTCTTCAAGGGAACCCCCAACACAAGCCCATTTTTGACAAGGTAGTTCATCTTACGAAGATGAATGTGCCCCATTCTCCTATGCCATAATTCGGACTCTGATTCAGTCGCTTTCGACAAAAGACATGATTCTTCAGTGGCCATTTCAGTAGACCTCATATCCATGATATACGTATTCTTCACTCTCGGAGCCTTCATAACAATCCAGTCCTCTGGTATCTTAAAACCAGGATACAACACTATCGCCTCATTCTTCGTGAAATGCACGGTATAATCCTTATCACAGATCTGCGAAACACTCAGCAGATTGTGCTTCAGTTCTTCAACAAAGTTAACTTTCTCTAGCGTCATCTTCCCGTTAGTCACAGTCCCAATTCCTGTGATCTTTCCACCGCTCTCTCCTGCGAAACTCACTCTTCCACCTTGAACAGGTTTCAAGTCGTGTAACAATTTCTTGTTACCCGTCATGTGCCGGGAACAGCCGCTATCCACAACCCATTGATTGTTGGTAGCCCTGTTCAACTGTTCCTGCACGATTAAAGCAGAGAGTTAAAATCTGGGGACCCAAGACCGATTGGTCTTGGGTCGATACATCAAGGACCTTGGCTGTCCAAAGTTAGTATCATAATCATTTCTGTGAGTCCTTACAGGATACCTTCTTGTGGATTGTCTATGAGGCCATCCATACCGTCTTGAATTAAATGAATTATTAGTTATGGTTTGGGTGTTACTAGTGAAAAACTGAGATCTATTTCTTTGAAAACCTGGATTAGTCCATTTTCTGAAATTCGATGGGTTTTCAGTTTTATCGTTAAATTGATTACTGTTAGCTCTTTTCTCAGATTTTAAAGGCCTCACACCTCTGAATTTTTGCTTCAGAGGGCAATCAGCAACAAGGTGTCCTAGTTGATTACATCTAAAACAACACCTGTTTTCAACTTTCTTATCAAAAGTTATCTTAGGTGTTGAGGCCGTATTATTGCCTGTTTGTCTCACATATGGTGGGACATACGGGTTTAGTGGAGACTTCTTTTCAGATGTTTTCTTTTTCTCTCCACTTTTTGGTAACACTTCCTCTTGATTTGTGTCACACGACTCAGAAGACTTGTCCGAGTTAGATGAGACAGGACTCGGAGCAGAAATTTTAACACTTGCAACAGGCTTACTAACTTCTGGTTTTTTAGCAGTAACTGGAACTGGAACTGTCTGACCATAGTCAACATCGACAGATTTCTGATTACTAGGGTTAAAAGTGTAATTATGATTGAAAGGTGGTGGAACTTCATGATAACCAATTCCTCCCCTTTTTGGAGAACCTTGATCACTAACAAGGTGATCAAGTATAGCGGAGGAATTTCTGAATTGTTCCAGTTTCCTGTTAAGTTCCACCACTTTTACCTGGTGATCAGCTATCTGTTTTTCTCTTTCAGCTATTAGTTTGGTTTTTTCTTCTAGAACCTCATAGCTAAGATCAATCATATTAATTTTTTCAGCAAGCTTTGCTTTAAGACTTTTAATATCTGTTTCAATAGCTTTAATTTTTACTTTGTAACTATTTTCTCTAGCTTTAGTGAAGTGATGATCTTCTTTTAAAGTTTTATATTGCGCATCCAAACTAACAAACTGATCAGTTAGAGTTGTCAGTTGTTCAGACAGAAGTTCACACTTAGTACAAGGGAGTTCGGTACTTACCTCGGAGAGCTGGTCTGCTTCATCTGCCATGTACGCTTCATCTTCGCCAGTTCCCTTCTCACTATCTGCATTTTCGATGTTTGCCAAGTTGGCCTGTTCAAATACTTCTTCAACATGCAGATTCCAGTTGTACTCTTCATTCTGTCTGGAAATCATGGCTCTATAGTCATTACCACTACCACTTTGCTGTGTAGATCTGTTCTGACTGCGTTCTACACGTTCATTCTTGCATTCTTTTGCAAAGTGGCCATTCTGCTGACAGTTGTAGCAGCGAACCTTCGACTTATCAAACCCTGGCCTCTCTCCGACAAACTTCCTGCCAGTCTTCTTCATGAACCTCTTCACCCTTCTGACAATCATAGCCATCTGCCACTGCAGATCCATCTCCTCCAGATCATCAGCATCGATCTGGTCATAGTCTTCATCCAAAACTGCAGGATCAACGATCTTACCCTGAATGTAGTTCTCATACGAAGCAATAAAAGATGCATAGAGAGCAAACTGCTGTTCAGCAGATTTGACACTCATGGGCATCTTCGAGTAGTTGTTGTTTGAAACACTTGGGGAATAACTACTCTTGGTCGCTTGTGGTTGAGAAGCATTTGACCCTCCAGCTACATAGCACACATCACCGTTCATGTTGAGAGATACATGTCCCTCATGTGTTGAGCTCGCGCCTGACTCTCCCTTAGAGTAATAAGCAGATGATTCCGTTTTCGAACTTGATCCCGAGTTAACCTTTGCACCATACATACCCGGATCTTGAACCTGATCGGTAGGTGTCTCCTTTCGTACCATGTTCAGTTCAAACGTTCTTAGCTTGTTAACTGCTGTCTCCAGGTCATAGTCAGCAAAGTCTTTATCTTCTCTCATCAACACTGTATACATCTCCCATTTTGGTGGGAGAGCATCAAGAAGCTTCTCAACAATCTCATCATCTTTGTATGCAATTGAATAGTTGCTGAGTTCAGTCATCAGATGATAATATCTGGTGATAATATCATCAAGTGATTCGTTTTTCAGATACTTGAAGACAGAGAATTGGGTTTTTAGAAGTTTAATCTTCGAAGCACGAATTCCCACATTGCCCTCAAAACGGTTTTCAAGAGCTTCCCAAAGTTCTCTAGCAGTCTTGTACTTTCTGAAAGTGTGCAAAATTTCTTGTGGAAGAGCCATTGTAATTGCTGCATGAGCTTTACTTTCTGCCTCATACATCTTCTTCTCTTCATCTTCCATCTCTTTGTACTTCTTGATCTGATCACGACCTTCATACTCAGTAGTAGGTGGAATGTAACCATCTTGTATACACACCCACATCTTGGCATCTTGATACTTGACATATTGTTCAAAACGATCTTTCCACGCTACATAATCAGTTTTCTTGAGCATCTTAGGTGCCTTTGTAGCCGAACCTGCTTCTACTTCCATCTTTACTAGTTCAGTAATGTTTATCGAAGACATCTTTCTCTAAACTCAAAGAAATCCGAAAATAAAAATTTTATTTTCAAACAGCACTGTTGGCTAAGTTGCGGATAACTTCGCTTAAAGCTTAACTTCGCGTGAATTTGTAACGTCGCTCACTTTCTTAAATTCGCTGGATAGGCGAACTTGAGAATAACTTCGCTTAAGTTGAGCGAACTTGGGAGGTAGGCGAAGTTGTGGGTAACTTCGCTTAACCTTATATCTTCGCCGTAACCCTAGTAACAGTGACGGCAACTTCGCCTGATGAACACGAAGCTTCTGCAGATTAGATTTCTGGGTTTTTCGAGGTTTGTGAAGGTGTTATGGGTTGTTTAAGCTTGTAGGAGGAGAGTATAACACTAAAACTCAGAAAACTCGTCCCGCGAATAGTCGAACGGAACGATTTCTATACCCGCGTGATAATCCCGAACCACACAATCGAACAAGAGCTCTGATACCAATTGTAGGTTCCCAGCCGGATCTACACGAGATATCACGTACTACGCAGGTGCGGAATCCCTACGTAAGACGTTACGAGTATAGAAAACAATACGATTAACACACGATAATCAAACACGTTGTATACCAACCTTAAACACGTGATACGAAGATCACTTGATTACAGACTCTCTCTGACTCGAATACACGAAAACTGTAAAACTGAATTAATTATTAATAAGCCGTAACAGATGGCTTATATAATCACGACAACTTCGCCTGGCATGTTCAGGCGAAGTTTTCACTAACTTCGCTTGTCTAACAAGTTCGCCCATATCAGCGAACTTGTTAGCAACTTCGCTTATACAAAACATAAAATATTACAAACGCAATTACAGACACTAGACACTGAACTACTGACATTATGCACCAACACAACTATTTTTGCTTTTCAAAATCATTTAGGATATTGAAACCTAGAATATCGTTTTCATTATTTATTTACATAAGTTCAATATTATATTAACTTATTAATTTTATTTTTATACAAATACAACGAATTGGGTTTGTGTTATTGTTACATGTTGGTTAGTACATAATTAAAGTGTTTATTATGGTTTATTTCAAAATAATAAAGCTATATATAGAATTTAAAAAAAAAATTACTGTCGTAACATTCATTATTAAAATATGTTATGAAAATTCATTAAGATTCACATTTATTATAATGTAACTTAATAGAAATATTTATTATTTCTATTTTTATTTTTATTATTTATAACTTAATCATGCTCTTCATTACTTTTCAAGAAATATTCCATTTTCACATTAATTTAAAAAAAATAGTTAATCCAGTTAAAAGTCATTTATTATGTTTTCATAAAATCGGAAATCTGTGTTTCTTTTTTTTTCCTATAAGTTGTTAAAAAATATATATATCGATTAATTAAATATTCCAGTAACTTCCCATAATATTAACTAATAAAGCGGGATTAATATTCAAATTTATGCAATTCTAATATAATACTTTCAACTGCTGTAAATAAGAATAACTAGATTCACTTTATGCAACTTTAAATCTTTAATATTCTGCTAACTCACTGTTATTTGAACATGGCTTTAAGGTTAGTATGTTTTTGTCATTTTCCTGATAATTATATTTCATATGAAATGAAACAAATCATTTTGCTATAGTTTTTCGGTTTTATATGTTGCTTGATTATACAATTGTTAAAAATTTGCCATACACAAAATATTAATGCCACCAAATTTATTATAAATTCTAAAGATTCTAAGGATGATTATATCAACAACATTCGGGTAATCTAGTTTTTAGGATAATCATGTTTTTTTATAAACATGAGTAGATGATCTCAAATGACATCATATTAATTGATTAAAAGGTATGATATTTTATGTGCATGAATATATTTTTTTTGTTAGTTTCATGGATACATTATCATTTATCTAGGGTTGGTATGTACTTAAAGAACCTTATTTGTCACAAAGAAAAGTTATAAGCAGACCTATATGTTACCTTATCAAGAGTTATAAGCAGGCATGAACTAAAGATTTTGATATTTGAGAAACAATGTATACCGACCAATACAACCACAAATGTTGTACAAGGAATGTTTTTACTTATTTGCAACATATTTGTGTAATCTTAATTATGTAATTTCTGTAATTTTAATTTAAATTGTAATTGTATTGACAATATATGATTATTTTATTGACTGTATTTCACTTAATGGTTAAAATTTAAAATTTTTATCAATTACCCGTGTAATACACGGGCCTCAAACTAGTTATATATATATATATATATATTAAAAACCAAAATGTCAACCACTCACATATTTATTATTCATCAAATGTATGAACTTTGTTAGTAATATTTTACTTAATACTTAAAATGTTAAAAACTTAAAATAGATAAATTACATATTATTTCCTACGTAACCAATTGAACCAATATCGACCGAGTTTCAGTCGGGTCTCTATCGCAACACGTGAGTTAATTGTTTATCAAACAAACACTCACATGTGTATATCTTTTTGGTTGTATCTCTTCACCTTTTGAATTTCGTTTTCAGTTCCTATATTGGTAACGTAAGAACCAAAATGATACCATAATAAATCAAACCGATGGCGTAACAAACCGATCAAGCTGATACAAACTGAGTTCACATTACGTCCCCGCCGCAGCGCGTGAAGGGGCATGCAGCTGGTTAGAATTAAAAAACTTTAGTGTAGAAAATCTAGCTTCAACACTCGGGTTTACAAAAAGATTTACATGTAGTTTGGAACTGTAGCTAGGCAAAATGTAAGTAAACATTGGGTTTAATCTCATCCAAAGACAAATTGCTACATAAAATAAATTAACCTTTGTATAATAGTAGGTCAAATTTAGAAAATGACAAATAAATAAACCAAAACACAAATCAAATACAACGTCCGTCTTATCACTACACATCCGTTGCTTTAACTGACACGTTAAGATTGTTTATTAAACTTAATAATTCAAGAATGAATTCCATATATTAAGAACACGTTTGTAGTTCAATCTAAACAACTAATCCACAATTCAATCCCTAAATGGCTAAATAAGCATATTTAAGAAAAGCAATGTAAAATACCCAAATCAACTTACATTTTGAAAACATTAGTGGAAGTGGTTGTGAGACGACCTTGGTGTTCGAACAGCAATAGGTTTCAGACATACAAATCACCCTAGTCAGTGCTCGGTTGCTAGAACTGTAAACGAACCGAATGAACATGAAAATGAGTGTGCTCGTATTCGTTCATTTAACTTTACACGAACACTTAATCGAACACATATTTTGTGTTCGTGTTCGTTTATTTAAAAAATAAACATGTTCGTGTCCGTTTATGTTTGTTTGTTTAACTTCTAAACGAACAGTCGCCGAACATAAACGAATATGACTAAACAGATATAAACAAACACACATGAACATATATAAACAAATGAAAATGTACATAAACAAACATAAAGGAACACACTTAAATGAACACAAATGAACAAATATAAAACCATTAAGTAGATAACTTTTCAAAATAATATTTAAATATTTTCTATTAATATGTAAACGAACATAAATGAACTTACATTAATGAACATAAATAAATAAACATAAATGATCGTTCACGAACATAAATGAACGAACGAAACATGTGTTTATGTTCGTTCGTTTAATTAAACGAACACAAAATTTTAGTTCATGTTCGTTTGTTTATTAAATAAACGAACTTTTCGCCAAACAGTTCACAAACATTTCATTGAACATTCAGTTTGTTTACATGCCTACCGGTTGCAAGTTGCGAGTCTTTGTTATTTGTTATTTGTTAATGCTTATAAAAAAGGAGAGAGGAGTGAGATGAGGTTTATTCATAGAAGAATAATAAAAAGAGAAATCCATAAAATGTCCATTTAACATTTTCAATATACTTTTGACTTTTATTCTCCCAAAGATATCTCATTCTAACATGAGAGACACCGACGGTGTTAGACAAGTTGACGTCGATATAGTAAACCAAATACATTTTGATATGTGTCCCAACATGTACAGAAACACTTGTATTTGTTCATATTCAATTGAGCTCGCGATGGCGTTTTGCCATTACGCATATACTTCTATGTCACCGTCGACCAACAGTGTAGTTGAATTTTTTTAATATGAAAGGAAACAAGAAACAATCTTGAAGAGAAAACCCAAAATGTATCTGAAACCCAAGAAAACAACATCGTCCGACGGTGTGAGTAAAATATGGAAGCCAGACGAGTTTTATTTGGAATTAAACACCGTCATCCGATCGTCTAACACTGTCAGCTCCACTCGTGTTTTGGGGACATTTTGGGAAGAAAAAAGTCAAAAGGAACATATTAAGAAACTAAATATGTTAAATGGATATTTTAGGGATTAAAAAAAAAAAGTGGTTGTCTAGTAAGGGGCTGCTTGGTAATCTTTTAGAGCATTCTCAACCTATCCCACATCCTAATATTTATAATTATACTAAAAGACACTACATGTTTCTCTTCTGTTTAATTAAATAATATTTTGCCATACTTTTATCATTACAGTTTTCTCTCTCCTCCCTATAATATACAAAAAATTACTACATTTTCTCTCTCCACCATATAATTTACACTCACAAGCACTTAAAACCCACCCTATAATTTACTAACTCTCCTTACAAGATTTTTGGGGATAGTATGAGAATACTCTTAACAGTTATTAAGAGACTACCTCTTCATAGTTCATAACATCTTATTGGTTAAGAGGTATCCTTAAGTCTGAATGATTTTTAAGAGGTGGCCTTTTAACCATTTAGTCTTAAGGTTACCTCTTAGCAACTAAGAGACTATAATCCATTAAGAGGTAGCCTCTTAATGATTGTTAAGAGACTACCAAATAGCCCCTAACCTTTTAATGATTTCATTAAGAGGTTGCTTCTTAATGGTTGATGAAGTATCTTAATGATTAAGTTTGAGTTGCATGCTGAATGATTCAAAGACAGCCTCTTAATCACTCAGACATTTTAATAATTCAACACAAGATTGCCAAACAACCCCTAAGATATAGAAGAGGGGATCAAATGTAAAAGACATGAATACCCTTATGTGTCTTGTGACAGTATTAGTCGTGTTCATGAAGTGTTCAGTTCATTCAAGGAATTAGGGGCCAGATAATTCCGTGAGCAAAGCTCATAGACGAGTAGTGTAATAAAATTTCCTAATATGAAAAACTATAACGATAAAGATGAAATCTATAACCTTCTTTTTTATTAAATAAAACTCGAGAATATAGTGTTAGTTTGTATTTGATCTGAGGTGTAACATTAAAATGAAATCTGTTTTCTGAATACGAGTCATTCGCCTTGATGCAGTAAGGTGCATGCTTGATTATATTTCATTTTATAACACAATATTTTGAATACAGTTCTCCAAACCAGCAGATTAAATTTATTTTGTCAAGGTAAATAACGTGAGATCAGGATCTAGAACCCACGTCAACACGATGGAATAGAAATAGAAAAATACAAATAGAATTAAGATAAAGTATTTGACATGTGGTGCACACAATGGAATAAAAAATAAAAATAAAATCAGATAAAATAAACTAAATCAAACGTTGTCATCGATCAAGAAAATCCGGTTAGGATTGATTCATTTTTGGCTCATGTTTTTTTTCTCAAGGGACAAGGGTTAATAAAAATATGCATTTTCATTTTCAGTGAACATGAAAATTTTCATCCGAAAAGTGTGTGGGAACAAATATAATAATAATAATAATTGATACAAAAGCTTTATTAAAAAAAAATATTTTCTTATAACAAAAACTAATAACATATAATAATAATATAATTGATACAAAAGCTTTATTAAAAAAAATAATTTCTTATAGCAAAAACTAATAACCAGTCATGAATGCATAAATCCAAATGAGCTGAAGTGACATTAATTATACCAAAATCAACATTGTACACTAATCAACTAATATGTGGGGGATGACCACATTTGGTCCACCACTGGGGTTCAGCAGGGGACCCCTTGGGACCTCTTCTTTTTGCCTTAGTTCTGCACCCACTTGTTTATCTTGTCCAGAATTCTTTTTAGCTTCTCTTCCATGCTTGGTACTTAGATGATGGTACAATTATTGAAGACACTAAAGAGGTTGCTAAAGCTTTGGATATATCAGGGTAGAGGGCCCCAGACTGGGCCTTGAACTTAACATTAAGAAAACAGAAGTATTTTGGCCGTCATGCAATGGGGTTAAGGTGCAGGAGGGGATGTTTCCCCGTGAGATTGGAAGGCCGATGTTAGGTGTAAAGCTTTGGATATTATCAGGGTAGAGGGCCCCCGACTGGGCCTTGAACTTAACATTAAGAAAACAGAAGTATTTTTGCCGTCATGCAATGGGGTTAAGGTGCAGGAGGGGATGTTTCCCCGTGAGATTGGAAGGCCGATGTTAGGTGTGAAACTCCTTGGGGGAGCCGTTAGCAGGGATGCAGAATTCATCAGCGAAAACTTGCTGTGAAAAGGGCTTCGCGGGCTGTAGAACTGATAAGCCATCTCCCACATTTGCGGGACACTCAATGCGAGCTCCTTTTGCTTCGATCATGTATGGGAGTAGGTAAGTTGTTGTTCGGCCTCAGAACGTGCCAGCCCGAGTATGTGGGGGAAGCTGAACTGTTTTTGACAATGGCCTTCGGGGGGCGGTTGAGGACATCGTGGTTTGTGGTGGTGCCTTCTTTGGAGATTTTCAATGGCGGTTGGCATCACTTCCGACTCGTTTTGGAGGTTTGGGTTTATGTTCAGCTTCAGACGTATCTACATATGCGTTTGTGGCCTCGAGGGCACAATCTTGGAAATTGCAAGACCACGTTCTTCGAGATTGTGGTATTGATGGGTTTGATTCCGATTATGGGAGTGCGATAGATCGGTTGCATATTTCACTTCCTGATTTTAATATTAGCAGTTTCTCTAATAAAGACACCGCCCCACCTAAAGCCCAACATGCTTTGGCGAATGCCCTTTATAGTGGAATCATCCAAAGTTTGGAAGTGAAGTTTGATTTATCTCCTCGTCAAAAAGCGGTGTTTGAGTGCCTTCGATCTCCATGGGCTCAAGATTTCTTAAGTGTTATCCCTATTGAAGGACTGGGCCAACATATGTCGGCCTTGGAGTACCGGACCATCCTTATGTATCGGTTAATGATTCCTTTGTTCCCGGTAGAAGAGCCATGCCCAGTTTGCCACAAGGTCTGTTTGGATTCTTTTGGCGAGCACGCAATTCATTGCAAAGAGTTACCTGGGTTTAAATACGGACATGATTTGGTGAGGGATGTTCTATGCGATGTTCTTAAACGGCCCGAAATTTCAGCTAAAAAGGAGGCTCCCGTAAACTTTCTTACGGATCCTCTTGAAGGAAGATCTACGTTACGACCGGCCGATATTCTTGTTTTTGGGTGGGTAAGGGGGAAACACGCTTGTGTGGACCTCACAAGAGTCTCCCCTCTTGTTGGGCTATGGGACAATGGGTTTGTTGCATGTCAGGTAGCATTGAAGGCGGCCTCGGGTAAGGTTGTTAAACATGAGAAAGCTTTTTTGGAGAATCAATACGTGTTTATCCCCTTTGCCTTTGACACTTTTGGTTACTTAGCTCCAGATGCCGTGGACCTTCTAAACAGAGTTTAAAAAGTCATGCATAGCAATTTATCGGCTCATAAGAATCAAAACTTTGTTTTTAGTAGGATTGAGTTTGCTATCCAAAAGGGGGTTGCGGCGCAGCTTGTTGCCCGCTTACCTGCCACTTCATTGTAAATCGTTTGGTTGGTTTTATCAGATGAGATTAAATTAAAAAAAAATTAAAATGAAAAAAAAAAGAAAATTGGTTATCAACCATATAAATATATAGCAATGAATCATATATTTGTTGGAAAAACAAAACATTCATGTCACACCTTTTCATCAGGAATATCGATTTTAGTTTTTTATCCTTCACCCACCTAAAGCACTAACCTTATCTTCGTAGATTAAGTTGAAGAGTGATTTTGCAATGTGAAAGCAATAAGAATGCTATCATCATCATCATCCCACCACCACTAACACCACAATCCACCAACCACACCACAACCGACCAACCACAACCAAAATTAATAATAAATAAATAAATCCAAATAAGAGAAACCTACGCTTCTTCATCTCCGAAATCTACGAACATAAACATAAATAGTAATAAGTTACCAAACCAACTTTATTTTGTTAGTGATAATATTGAGGTATAAATACAAGCTACAAATATGGAATAATAAAGACAGAATAAAAACTAATCAAACCTATTCAAACTATCTAAATATAAACGAGAGTTACATATTTTAAATATTAGATTTGCATGAACTCTTTGGAGGGAAACCGTTAATGATTATGTTCTCTAATATGCCCCAGCAAGATGGATGACTGTGAGAGAAGACCAATCTTGAAAAGAAGGTTTTGGTAGAGTGGTGTGTGTAGGTCTTTGGAGGGAAACTAATTAATGGTTATTGGTTTGGTTTGGTGGAGTTGAAATGGAGAATGGGAGGATGATTGAGGTGTAGAAAGAATTTGTATTGTCATGAAAAAGAGGATAGCAGTTTATTAACATGTTGAAGAGTGAGTTGCCCGAAAATGGACCGTGGAAATTTTAGTGATGGAAAGGAACAGTACGTCGCCAGAAAATATTTTATTAATGTAGGGGAATAGTGGGCCGACGGAATAGTGCGTCGCCGGAAAATATTTTAGTGGTGGAAGGGAACAGTGCGTCGACGGAACAGTGCGTCGCCGGAAAATATTTTAGTGGTGGAAGGGAACAGTGTGTCGACGGAACCGTGCGTCGTCGGAAATTATTTTAGTGATGGAGGGGAACCTTGGGTTGACGGAACAGTGCGTCGCCGTTGATAAAGTGGGATGGAGGTTCGGTTAGGCTGTCGACATATTTTTCGAGATCGAACCCGATGAGAGTAGCAAGAACTTAACGTTGTCACGCGGGGAAATTGGGGATGTAAGTTTGATGGAGAATTTGAGGCGGCAACAAGTTAATAATTTCAACGGGTGGTGAAGTCGTTGCCGGAAGTTGGGATCGGAAATAGCTCATGGGAGCACTTTAGGCTCTGATACCATATTAACATTTCGAATATATTATGAAACCACAAATTGTACAATTACAATGAGAATTATAAATACAACGCAATGACTAATATATAGGGATATTATTAAATACAAATTATATGCAAGCTAATTGTGTGTATAGAATGATTTGGAAATATGATAAACAACCACAATATTAGAAGAAGAGTATAATCAAACACACTTTGTCTATTACAATAAGACACACACACACACACACACACACATATATATATATACAAGAATTGGAAGCTAATTCTAGGAATACATTTAATTACAATTATATGCAAGACATAATTTATGGAGAGAATATCTTCATATTTGACTAGCCATGATTCATAAGATTGTATTGATTATTATCCTTGATATGCCCCATAGGATGGACGACTATAGGATAACTCCAATCTTGAATAAAAGTAGATTTTGTGGTATGCAAGAAAAGTTGATAAAGCAAAAGACATGATTCGTGGGTTTTTTTAGAGGGTGAATGAAACAAAAGATAGAAAATCAAAGTTAGAGTTCGCCTAAAAAATGATTGTTGCGGCAATGATAGAATTATAGGTTTTGCAAAACCTAATAGATATAGATAGAGAAGTAGTTGTGTTTGAAGAAGTAATCACTCTAATTGTGTAACGTCCTCGTTTCGATAAACAAATAAATAAAGTATTTCGGGTTTATTTTAGTTATTGTGTCGAGAGACGGCATTTAAATTAATTATATAATATGTAGAAGTATGGACAATATTAAGAGAAGTTAATGGACCTAAGAGTGATTTGGGCCTAAAAGCCTTGGGCTTTGCCTATTTAAACCCCTAAACCCTAATTTTAGTCCTTATCCACATCATTTCCATCATCATCTCCCAATCATTATCACACACACCCATACACATACAAACCTCCTGCACCAAACATTTCTAAATCCAATCTCATCCATTCAAGTTATTCAAGTGTAATCAAATCCAAAAGGTAAACATTATAATGATTTCAATATATTTCTTATTAAGATTGTTAACAGGTAAACCGAGTCAAAACCAACATAAACGAACCATGATAAACGAACTTCAACCAAATTTAATAAAAATAGCAATAACATGAGATTTACAAATAATACAGATAATAATATTGAATTGCAAAATATTAAGGGAAGCACGACCGTAATAGAGGCTCGGTGTAGACAGGTTTTCAATAGGACCCGGAACCCTAAATGGCTCGAATAAAACCCGTATCCCAACAGTTGGCCGGAGAATGAGACCCGAATCCAAGATTGCTCGGCCAAAACCTAGAACCTGAACTCAGATCCGAGCCATATTGAGTCTTGTGTTCAAACCCCTGTCAAACCGAACCACTCTCGCGTCTATATGCACCCAAATACCGCCGCAATCGAGAAACCCAAACCTGATCCGAACCCATTTCTCGCGAAATTCGGTATGCGAATGTCACACCCCGACTTAGGGGCGACACCCGTTAGTTGGTATCTGGTTTTGAAAATATATCAGAGTTGCGGGTTTGTTTAGCGGAAGTCTTAAAATATAATATACACTATAAAAATGTCGGGTGAGAATACCCATTGAATATTGTATAATAACATATCAGCGGAAGTCTTTTCAGAAAAATATTATTATTATATTGAAAGCTCAGAAGTTGTATACCTGTTTGATAATCTTAAATACCTATCATTTTAGAATATTATTCTTTACAATATTTTAAATAAAATATCTGAGCCATCAGATCACCTCTAATGACTATGTCTCCAATCTTCTATTAGTCTTGCCTGTCAGTTCTATTCTTTACAGTTTCCTGAAATGTTGGGAAAAATACGTCAGCACACAGCCGGTGAATGACGCTGACTCAATAATACCAGTGTGTAAACAATAACAATACCTTTGTGACAATACTCATTAGGCACCCAACTCAATTGGGTTAAAATTACCCTAAGTACATGTACAATTAATCATATACACAATATCATTTCTCTGAACAGTCCTGTAGACTTCCAAAGGCATGTTAGATGATATGCTTGGCCTTGGGGAAACTCTGAGTCACCATGTATGTATGGATCCAGACATATGTATACTTTTAATCTGAGTATGCCCGTTACTTATTATTGTAACACAAAGTTTTAAGGATTCGTAAATCCTATGTAAACAATTCAGACTCTAAAAGAGTTATAAAACTTTGGGGCGTATTCACCTTGTATGATTGTAATCGGTTTCTGACACTGATTCCTGTATATTGATCAGTTTCGGTTACTGACCCCTGTCTGTAAATCAGTTTCTGTTACTGATTCCTGTTTCTGTTTTCAACTTTCAGATTGATGGATTGATTGTTATCTCGGACCTATAGTACGAGAATAAAATTTGTATAAATATCTAGATCTACGATCTAGCTTCAGACCTCGTAGTCTGTTTTGTATAGCCGTAACCTTGATAATTTATTTGTTTGTATAAAACATGTGGACGTTTAGTCTCTTTGTTTATTTATTAATTATATATCAGGTTTCTTCTTCAGGAAGAAACATTTATATCAGGTTTCTTCTTCAAGAAGAAACATTACTTTACTTGTGTGAATGAATAGGATCTTTCTTAATCATTAAGAAATACTATTTTTAACTATACCCTTTGTATATAAATGATTACGTTTCTTAATTATAAAGAAACTATAATTAACTATAACCTTTGCTTATGAAAAGTTATATTATACTTAACAGTAATCAAGGTTGACTATGATCTAAGCTATTATAATAATAATAAATTAATAACTTAATCAGAACCCCTACCTCGTACGGGTACTTGGAGTTAAATGCTTATGATTGATCTAGCAGCACTTCTATTCTATATCGCGTATTATCGATTAAACCGTCAGAGCTTCGGAGCTTGGCACGCTTCACGAGGTCGGTATGCCTTTCGAGGTCGGCACGCTTTTCGAGGTCGACACGCAAAATGATGCAAAACGTGTGAAAAGTGAAGTGGTTTGTGTGAGTTGGAATGTGCGAACACCCTTTTATTTATAGCTGAAATGTTACAACTTCGCGTATCGCGAAGATGCACTAGCTATGCTGAGTCTCCACGTGTCACTACGGCCTGCCACGTGTCTCCACGTGGCACGCATGCAGACATGCAACTTCGCGTATCGCGAAGATGTTTCGAGGTCGGTTCAAGTCTTTTGTCTTTCGCGTATCACGAAGATGCCTGATCTGCAACTTCGCGTATTGTGAAGATGCAAGTTTCAGATTTTCATTTTTAATCCTTGTACTATCCAAAAATACTAAAGCGGCCCTTATGCGGCTCGCTGCGATGCGAGCGTGCGAAGTGCGCCATCAAAACGCAACATTACGCCCATCGCCCGAGTCCGAGTCCGAGTCCGTGCGCGTGCGCGTCGGGTGCTTCTCACCCTCCGCTATGGAGAGTGACTAGTCACATTAAAATATTTCTATGGAAACTTGCTTCCTTATAAAAAGCTTCCATTTCTTTGTTTGTTTCCATGTGGGATGAAGCTTTTCTTTCTTATTTATACCCATGGGGAATGCTTCCCTTTTCTTCCATCTTTCCATGTGGGATGGATTTTTCTTATTTCCTTAGCATAAGAATGCTTTGTTTTTCTTATCTTATTCTTCCCATTACTTGCTTTGAAATTTTTTTAATCCTTCAACTTTCAAAGTTTAGCAACTTTAGCCCAAATTAAGTGTGGGTTTTTCCTAGATGTTACAGCGAAACCCGGTATGCGAAATCCGGTATGCGAAACCCGGTATGCGAAATGTCTGATGCGAAGCGAGATTTCGATGTGCGAAGCGAAGAACCCGATGCGAAAAACCTATGCAACTTTCATGTGAGCCCCTCTTGATGCGATGCGAATCCCGTGCAAATCAATCGGCATGCGAATTGGTAGTCATGCGATTGGAAACGGTGCGACACGGTTAGCCCTGATCAGACCCAACCCTTAACTCCCATCTTCATGGTGGCCGGAATCGGATAACCCGCCGCAGTGGGTGGCCAAAAAGAAAGGAAGGTGTAGATGAAAAAAACGTGATAGAGGTGGAGGATTCAACTCGACCTCCTCCTTGTCGGACTTACTTACTGAAAACGAAGAGAGAGAGAGAGAGAGAGAGAGAGAGAGATAGAGAGAGAGAGACGGTGGGGGGTCGTCGGAAACTGAAGGAGGAAGGAAGGGGGGTGGCGGCTGATGACATGAATGAAGAAGGAAGGGACTGGGTGGGTGGGGTTGGGTTATACAATAAATATATATATATATATATATATATATATATATATAATTTTAATAGGTATTTAATAATAGAGTGGTAGTGATATGGGACTTAAACAAAACCCGGACCCGAGACCCGACTCGCTTAGAACCCGTAACCCACCGTATGCCAAACCAATGACTTATGGGACTCATTCAGAAACAGTTAAATGTAAGAGCTCGTTATAAACGGAGGAATTGGAAGGACAACTTGTGGAATTTATAAATATATAATATAACAACAACAAGTGTGAAGGTGGAAACTCAAGATAAAGCTAAGAAAGCAAATTAATAATAATGAAGTAAATATAATAATAAACACACACACACACACACACACACATATATATATATAAAATAAATATCGTTAAGAATACAAACTAACGAAGCCGGGTCCATTAATAAAATAAGGTTAAATGTACTGAACTAATATGATCGGTTTAAGAAGGTTATACGTTCGGTTCAGTTAGCTTAAAGAGTTAACTTCGTTAACTCAAGAAAATAAATAGCAAACAAATATAGAGATTAATACTTGTACGTTATTAACAGTTAGTCGAGCACAGTTGAAGAGAGGCATTACGATTAACTCAGATAGGAATCGTCTACAGGTGAGTTCTAGCCTCCTTTTTCCTTAAACGTTTTGGGGCTGTATGCATTCTAAAGAAAGAAGATAAAGATGAAAGAGACATGTTTAAAAGAGAAAGTAAACGCGAAGATTAGTAATAAATTATTTAACTACTAATATTTAAGAATGTATTATGAATGTGGGTAAGTCATGACGTGGACATCAGGGGGGGAGGGTCGTAGTACCTTATACCTGTCCATATTATGAGTACTCGTGAGCGATGTGCGGAGACGTATGCAATAGACAGATGCTCTGGTTAAGGAAACAACATAGTTCTATGAACGGGAAAGCATAGACACGAATACAATAAAGGACTAAAATCCTATACTGTGTTCGGGCACGTGTTATGATAGTAATGTGGTCTAGTTATAGATACAACGAATTGATTGATTAGAATAATATGTATAATAGCTGGTCCAGTTATGGATACAATGAATAGGCGGTCCAATTATGGATACACTGAATAGTTGGTCCAGTTATGGATACAATGAATAGGTGGTCCAGTTATGGATACAATGAATGAATGATCCAGTTATGGATACAATGAATAGGTGGTCCAGTTATGGGTACAATGAATGGATGGTTCAATTATGGATACAATGAATAGGTGGTCTAGTTAGGGATACTAAGTACAGTAGCTATTAATTATGTGTGTAAAGGTAGTACGATCGCATGGCATGATAATGTTAAATGCATAGATATACGTTGTGTGAATGTACGGTCCAGTTATGGATACTATTTGTACGGGTAAAAGTCAGAGGATAGGACAGAAGGAAGGTATCAACTATCTGCGTAGAATAATAATATGTGTATTGATGTGAATGAATGATTGTATGTTCGTGCGTAGAGCCTTCGAGCCTCATGCACGCGCACAAGTTAGGATGACAAATCCCTTTAATTGGTTATGGTAGTTTACGAGTAAGAATAGAAGGCTCAATTATGAGCAAGTACGTACGGGACTAGTTATAGACGAGTGTTACGTCGCGTATAAATAAAGAATGTGATTTAATTATAACTCGAAATTTAATTAAAAGAAAGAAACATTAGAACTCACTCAGCGTGTATGTAGGTTCCTGGACGGATCGTACACGGGATGTCTCTAACAACGCAGGTGCGGAATCCCTGCGTAGGTAGATACGAGTGTAGAGTATGTAGAGATCGAACACACAAGCAATAAACCAACCACGTTATATTGATAACAAACACGTGACCCGAAGTCACCGTTACAGACTATGACACGTAACTCGGTTACTGAAAACTGAAACGAAAACCCTAAACGAACAACCTGAAACTGTTTCGTCTGAAACAGTATATAAACACGACAACTTCGCCACAGGCGAAGTTGTCCATAACTTCGCTGATTCAACAAGTTCGCCATAGCGAACTTGTTGACAACTTCGCGCATTACAAAACAAACATAAACAAAACATAATTACATTACAGACTCGATTACAAATGCTAGACTATGAACTACTGACATACATGTACCAACAGACTCCCCCTTGGCAGTAGCTTCATATCTTGATCTTCAAATCTTGAGTCTTGTAATCTTTACCTCTACGCGTGCGCCCCTTCTCTCACACATACCGACACTACCCTTTGATATTTCCTAGCTTGATCCTTCCAAGCAGGAATGTAGAAGATCTTCTTCTCGTTGAGCACTTTCAAATCATCCTTCGATAGATTAACAAGATGCATCGGGTCGTACACCCGAAGTAGTTCTTGTTCATCCTCATCTTCCATTACCGCCTCAGCTGTCTCACAATCCACGTACCACCATTTTAAATCTTTTAGGACGTTCTTGGGCATAACTTTCATCGGTACTTCTTTTAAATGACGGACTGGTTTATACTTCATTACCATCCAAGGTTTGCCGTCAGCCCTCATTCCACGATCTTTGTCTTCTATCAACTTTCCTTTTTGAGGCTTTAGGAGTTCAAACTTTTTGTCTTTAATGGCTTCTTTCCAGACGATCTTCCCAATGATTCTTGCCATATCATCATTACTTCTATTGATCAGCCCCAATCTCGCTAAATCTCTCACCTCACATTCTGGTAAGGAATTCAGAGATCTCAACAATCTCTTAAAGTACTGAATGCCGTCGTACCGTTTGATCACAAATAGTTTCAGCTCTTTGTCGTACAACCAGCATATGATTCCTTTCTTTGACTCTGCATAGCCCTTTATATTATAAGTCTTTCTGAACATCGTTGGCACTGCAGGCTTCTTGGTTTTAACAAACCACTGAGCACAGCCTTCTTTCCAGTTCGGCTGCTCCTCCCATACT
Organism: Bidens hawaiensis; assembly: GCF_021521415.1. NCBI lineage: Eukaryota > Viridiplantae > Streptophyta > Magnoliopsida > Asterales > Asteraceae > Bidens > Bidens hawaiensis. The sequence continues at coordinate 75,551 of NW_027505766.1, forward strand.
GTATCTTCTATCACGCTCTCATCCCCCAATTCTGATCTCTCAACAGCTGGAATCTCATGTTCCACTGAATCATCCACAATCTCACCTTCTTCTAATACATCTTCCACATTAATCTGTTCTCCAATCCTCTCAATCTCATCCATAGGCAACACGTCATCATCATCCATCAACTCATCGTCCTCCTCCTCATCCAACTCCTTCAACGCATCAATAACGTCTTCAACATCAGCGTCGTCATCCACAACTACAACATCATCACCATCTGCATCTGTAGACTCCCCCTCAGTTGTGGAAGCTCCAAGAGCCTGAGAGGTTATTGGCCTGAGAGGTCAATAGTCTTTGACTGTTCAGCAACAATCCGCTCTAGCGAAAGAATCCTCTCGGTATCTGAAGTAGGCATTGGAGTTGGTGGAACATCAGCAGAAGTGACCGCAGGTGGTACACTTGCTCTGATACCAATTGTAGGTTCCTGGACGGATCGTACACGGGATGTCTCTAACAACGCAGGTGCGGAATCCCTGCGTAGGTAGATACGAGTGTAGAGTATGTAGAGATCGAACACACAAGCAATAAACCAACCACGTTATATTGATAACAAACACGTGACCCGAAGTCACCGTTACAGACTATGACACGTAACTCGGTTACTGAAAACTGAAACGAAAACCCTAAACGAACAACCTGAAACTGTTTCGTCTGAAACAGTATATAAACACGACAACTTCGCCACAGGCGAAGTTGTCCATAACTTCGCTGATTCAACAAGTTCGCCATAGCGAACTTGTTGACAACTTCGCGCATTACAAAACAAACATAAACAAAACATAATTACATTACAGACTCGATTACAAATGCTAGACTATGAACTACTGACATACATGTACCAACAGTGTAGCTGACTTTTAGTATACATGCAGGTATTATCGATGACGTGGCAAGCTTGAGGCGCATACGAGGCTATCCATATTGAAGAATTGTTAGAGAATAAGATTGTTATGTAAAAAGTATTAGTTTCCACTGCAAATTGATTATGCTTCCCCTGTATTAAACTGAGTTTATGAGTAAATCCAACACCGAATGTAAGGCTACCGGGATCGGGGCTTTACAAATTGTAATGTATGTAGGGCTTTTTTTTTAAGAAGAAGAAGAAGGCTGGAAAATTGATTGTAGTTGGTAGAGGGTGGTGGTGTTTGAAGGAGTAATATTGTAATGGTAGGAGAGATTATTGAAATAGAGAAAGAGGAAAGGAGATTGATGGCCGCATGATCAAGAACTTCTCGTTGAAGATATGAGCTGTGATACCATAACAAGTTATCAAACTAACTTTATTTTGTTATTGATAATAGTGAGGTATGAATACAAGCTACAAATATGGAACAATAAAGACAGAATAAAAACTAATCAAACCTATTCAAACTATCTAAATAAACGAGAGTTACATATTTTAAATATTAGATTTGTATGAACTCTTTTAAAGGGAAACCGTTAATAGTTATGTTCTCTAATAAATAGTAACAAATATTCCTGATGAAACGGGGTGGCATGAATGCTTTGTTTTTTCAACAAATACATGATTCATTGTTATATATTTATTTGGTTGATAACGAATTTTCTTATTGTATGTTTATTGTATTTGATTAGTGTACAATATTGATTTTAGTACAATTAATGTCACTTCAGCTCAATTGGATTTATGTATTCGTAAGATTGTGTTGTGGAGCCACGAGTGGCTCGGCCTAGCCACGTTGGCCACGAACACCACAACGGTCATCAGCGAGCGGTCTTGCCAGTAAGCGGCCGCAAGTCGGCTTGCGGTGGCTAAAGTTCTGTTGAGCATGGGGAGGCGTGATATGACCGTTGGGGGCATTGGTAGAATTAAAAAATAACTTTTTTTTTCATTTTTTATCTATATAAAACCACCATTAACTTTAGAAAATTACCAACATTCTCAATTCTCTCTACACCACTTAAAAAAATATATATATTCCATATTACTCATCTACCTTTTTAAAAAAGTATGGATCAATGGGGTAGGGGTGTTACCGACTGGAAATGCCTTTTGATCAAGACCAAGAGAACGTGTTTGGCGCCACCAAGATGGAGCAAAACTTGAGTCAAATGCCACCACCGTCTCCCGAATTTTTTGTTTCGGAGACACAAGAGGTTCGTAAAGAGGCAACCAAGGGCAAACGAGCCCAAAAAAAAAAGAAGCAAGGAGGAGGAGGAGGCTCGAGCCAAGCGGCCGAGGAAGTGTAGGTTCCCGGACGGATCTTACACGGGATATCGCTATCTACGTAGGTGCGGAATCCCTGCGTAGGTAGTTACGAGCGTAGAATACGTAAAACAATCACACGCGATACAAACGAACACGTTATATATTATAACTTGAAACACGTCTATTACAGACTCTCGACACGTTCACTGAACTACTGAATTACACGTGAATAACCTGAAAACTACATCACTTAACCGTAAACCCGTAGGCTATATAAATACACGACAACTTCGCCTCAGGCGAAGTTGTCAGTAACTTCGCTCGTTGAACAAGTTCGCCTAGGCGAACTCGTCGACAACTTCGCTTGTTCAACAAGTTCGCCTAAGCGAACTTGTTGATAACTTCGCTTACATACATAAACATAAACTTAAACATAATTACATTACAGACTCGATTACAAACGCTAGACTATGAACTACTGACATTTATGTACCAACAGACTCCCCCTTGGCAGTAGCTTCATATCTTGATCTTCAAAGCTTGTGTCTTGTAATCTATCGTCTTCTCTCTTCATCTCTTCAAGCATGCACTCCCTGTCTAACACATACAGAAACCAACTTCTGGTACTTCTTAGCTTCCTCTTTCCAAGCAGGAATGTAGAAAATCTTCTTAGCATGTAGTACCTGCAAGTCAGCTTGAGACAGATTTCTAAGTGCATAGGATCATACACTCTCATGATCTCTTGCTCATCTTCATCCTCCATGACCGCTTCAGCAGTTTCACAATCCACGTACCACCACTTCAAGTCTTTCAAGACGTTCTTGGGCATCACCTTCATCGGCACTTCTTTTAAATGACGGACTGGTTTATACTTCATAACCATCCATGGTTTGCCGTCTGCCCTCATCCCTCTATCTTTGTCTTCTACTAACTTCCCTTTCTGAGGCTTCAGAAGTTCAAACTTTTTATCTTTAATGGCCTCCTTCCAAACAATTTTCCCAATTACTCTCGCCATGTTATCATCGCTTCTGTTTATCAGCCCCAGTCTTGCTAAGTCTTTCACCTCACACTCCGGTAAGGTATTCAGGGATCTTAACATCTTCTTGAAGTACTGAATGCCATCGTAACGTTTGATCACAAATAGTTTCAACTCTTCATCGTACAACCAGCATATGATTCCCTTCTTTGATTCTGCATATCCCTTTATATTATACGACTTTTTGAACATCGTCGGTACTGCTGGCTTCTTCGTCTTTACAAACCACTGAGCGCAGCCTTCCTTCCAGTTTGGCTGATCTTCCCACTCAGTGTTGTCAACCACAGCATCTTCACATATAGTCGACTGTTCAACCACAGGGATCTCATGCTCTACATTTTCTTCAACAATCTCTCCTTCTTCTATCACATTCTCAACCACAATTTCTGCACCAATCTTTTCGATCTAATCGATTGGCAGAACATCATCTTCATTTATCAACTCATCATCCTCTAACATATCGTCTATCTCTTTCAGCGCATCAATCATATCATCAACAATCTCAACATCTTCAACCACATCCACATCATCACCAACAGCAACCACATCATCACCAGATGCAGACTCCCCCTCAGCTGTGGAAGCCCCAAGAGCTATGGTAGTTCTTGGCAACTCACCACCTGCATCTTTCGATGCATTGGGATCATCGTCTCGGTCTTCTCTTCTTTTGGTCCTCAGCTCATCTCCTCTACAGCTCATCTCCCCCTGAGATGCCAAGAACACCTTCAAGGCATCTATAACTTTCCTGTGCTCAACCAGGAGGGATGCCTGCAGTTGATTTGCTTCCACTAGGCTTTGAATAGTCTTGGACTGCTCAGCTACAATCCGCTCTAGTGAGGCTATTCGTTCCGAGTCTGAAGTGGGCGTGACCGCAGGTGGTACCGTACCCGATAACCCTGCAGTAGTGGTGACCGTAGACTCGAAAAATCGTGCTACTACCACCGATGGAGTAAGCGTTTGAGGTGGTAGAGACACAATTGCTGGAGTCGACGTCTGGACGGCCGTGATCGATGGAATGTCAGCCGACGATGTAGCCACTACGGGAACAACCGTAGCGCTTGTACTCGATACCTGCACAGAGGTAGGAACAATGGACATACCAGACAGGGCAGGTGGAGCAAAACGTACCAACCGTGAAGTCTCTCCAGCTCCTACACCCATACCTGTCCTTTCCCTTCGTGAACGCTTTCTCACCAGCTGCACAGCTTCTTCTTCATCATCTTCCTCGTCGTTGTCGTCAACAGTTCTCTTTTGTTTACCAACCGTTCTCTCATGCGTTACCATCATCCTTCTAGCCTCTTCCATCACATCATCAAAATCAGCTTGTGGACCCGAGACTTGAATATTCTCTTGAGGATCAACTCGGTCCATATCAAACATTCCTTGGCCTCCCAACATGGCATCAAGGTCAATCTCTGCAGCTGACACAGCAGCAGATACAGCAGGCGCAGCTGATACAGCCTGGGGTGCTGCCGCCTGTTGTGGTCTTGGGTCTCTGAACTCGTCCCCTGCCGCAGGCACATACTTCGGGTTTATAAGGTACCCAAAGAGCGGAGTATGCCTGGGACGCAGCTCAGGCTTGCTTCGTGCGCTGGAAGTGCGACACTGTGCAAAGATACGTTTTGTCACACTTTCCACGTATCGAATAGGACGTCGTTGAGGCAGCGTCGGAGCCACATGATTGAAAATCATCTGTAGGAATCGTGGATACATTGTAAACCGCTCACGCGCCACAGCCCTTCGTTGCCTATCGATCTCGTAAAAGATCATCTGGCTGAAAGAATATCTTTTATTATAAGTCAACGCAGTCATAGCAGACTGCCTTGTCGCACCCATACCATCAGTGCCTGCCTTCCGTCCTGACATACATACGATCATGACGTGCATAAGGAAGCGCCACTGATCTAAAAGAAATCCCTTCCTCCGTTGTGTGTCCCCTAAGGGACCAGAATACCCCATCCTAAGGAACGCCCCATCACGGAATGGCGCAACAAACTCCGTTGGGTCATCCCTCGTCTCTTCACCAAACTGCAACGCCACCCGTATTTGTTCAGAAGAAAACTGAACAACTTGACCGTTTACGGTGGCTCGCATAACCGGGGGCTCAACCCGGCAATCGTACTCTACCGTCTTCCAAAAGTCTTCAATATTCGGTAGGGAAATAGGCAGGGTAGTTGTTATTGCGTGATATATCCGTGATCGCAGGAGAGAAGTAATTATCTCCCTATAGTCCTCTACGCCATTTGCATCTGGGTCAAGTGTTATGAACTGGTTATGAGCTGGGAAGAATTGTCTGTGATCATCACCGTCATCACCTGCACCTCCTGCACTTCCAACAGCAGCCATATCTGCACTAAACAAACCAAGTTAGATAAACGTTAAAGTGTTACACAAGTTCGCTTGATTACCAGGAGCGAAGTTGTGATCAAACCTGTATAGGCGAAGTTAAAGGTGAGGCGAAGTTGGGAACAACTTTGCTTCATCTTTAAGTTCGTCTAATTAATTTTAAGTAATAGGGTCTGGGCGAAGTTATTGATAACTTCGCCTCTTCATAACATTGCCTCAGGCGAAGATAAGGGTTAGGCGAAATTAAGTCTCAGGCGAAGTTGCGGATAACTTCGCCTCAGGCGAAATTAAGCCCCAGGCGAAGTTGCGGATAACTTCGCCTAAACCCTAACTTCGCCTGCATCAGAATAGGCGACTGTTAGGATTCTAACAGCCGGAATCCGATGATTCGGCAAAGTTTGACGATCCAGGAGACTCTAACACATGATATTACGGATGGTTAGATGAAAAGATCGTCCATGAACACGTAATACAAGTTTGTAAATCTCGGTTTTGAAAGGTCACCGGACCGAGGTCACGAAACCGTTCAAAACGACCTATGAAAAGCATCACTGTCTTTGGATATACGGTTAATCGATAACACACACCTTGAATCTATTGAACGAAACTGAGAAAAAGGATCGAAATCGGAAACGAATCAAGTTCGCCGGATAATAGTTAAGTTCGCCGGGTTTCTCGAAACAACTTCGCTGATATTTTGAAATAATGAATATTTTACTGTTTGAAATCCTTATATAGGGTCAGAGTTGGTCAGGCGAAGTTACGGATAACTTCGCCTAGGCGAAGTTATCCACAAGTTCGCCTGATTCAACAACTTCGCCTATATTTTCATAACCAAACCTTATAATTTTGAACAATTTGAATTAACTCTTTAAAACTTTCCTTTAAGAAATAAACGACATGATCAATTCTAAGTAACCAGTTAAAAAATCATAAAGCTATCTAAGTACAAAAACGTAACAAATTTAAAGTATAAGGGATCAAATTTCAGTCTCGATAGGGACTGCTACGTTTTAGAAAAGATCCGAACAGGAATCATACTAACTACGTGACTGTCACATAGATCCGTGTTTAGCTGTATTATGACATATAGAGACAGGTTGTAAGCAGGTAATATACTTAAGATGGTTTTCATCGTTTCTGTGATACGAGTTAGGTTCAATTAATCCTTAAAATTTAAGTGGGCAACTACTCAGAAATATTGATTCCTCCTATCTATCCTCAAAGCGTATTTGGCTTTCCCCAAGTCACCCCGAATTGACTTCGACCCATAGTGTCTGATTAAACTGTAAATATTCTTGATCTGTTTCCCGTTCTTCTTTCTTACTCAATGATTGTGAAGTCTTGATATTATCATCACTAATATGTTACAATAACTTCACATATTTTTTTTTTTTAACAACATAGACTTCAAAGTAGAAATTAACTGCAAGTCCCGAATCTGGATCACTGCAGTATCTTGAAACGCTATCTTCACGGGAATCAGAACACATATGGGTTCGTGTATGACTGGGTAATCACTTTTCTGCCTATCATTCGGAAAGATATACATGAAGACACGCAAGACTCTTAAGGAGTTTCCACATAAAATTAAGTAAAATATAATTTGTATCACATCTACTTTTACGCACCATAAAAAGTTACCATGACATACAATGATTGTCCTAAAGCCTTTTAAGCCTAATAACTTCACTAGTTAAGCACACAAAGTTAGTATATCTATCATTTTCCATGGTTGGATCAATTTTCCGTTCAACATAGCTAACTAACTTCTTACGAAGTAACAGACTTGAAAAGTAATTTCATTTCCCTTTAGAAATTTTGACTTCAATCGCCCCGATCACGTCAAAGTCTTCAGGTAAACGGCAATCCTGAAGATCCAATGGATCAACTGGACCGACCACATACAAGTATGTGTCCTTCTAACTAAGTATGACCGACTAATTTTCAGCGACAGAAAGAAAACACATCATAACCGCCCCGGTCACTTTCAGTCATCTGGTTAATGGCGACCCTCATTCTCTACTAGTAGAAACGAGGACCAAAACATATCCGAGGATATGTCCATCAAACTGAGGTAACCGACTAATTTTAAGCGATTAGTGACGTTTTTTTTTTAAATAAATAAACAAGAAAAACATGGTTACTCGGGATTGATCATCCCATTCAGTTCAATAAGGTTTATGATGATTCGCCTCATTCTTCGTGAAGTGAACAGTATACTCCTTATCACAAATCTGCGACACACTCAGCAGATTGTGCTTCAGTTCTTCAACAAAGTTCACATTTTCTAACGTCATCTTCCCGTTAGTTACCGTACCCCTTCCTGTTATTTTGCCTCCACTCTACCGGCAAAACTGACTCTTGCTCCTTGAACAGGTTTTAAATCTTGTAACAAATCCTTGTTACCAGTCATGTGCCGGGAACAGCCGCTGTCCACAACCCAAAGATTATTGGACGCCCTGTTCAACTGTTCCTGCACAAACAAAAGAGATTATTAAAATTTGGGGACCCAAGACCTCTTGGTCTTGGGTCGATTAACCTTCTTAACATAACTCACACACCTTGGCTGACCAAAATTAGCATTAGAAAAATTTCCACGAGTCCTAACAAGATACCTCCTTGGAGACTGATAGTGAGGCCAACCAAACCGACGAACATTAAGAGAATCAAAAGAATTATAGCATTTGGTTTGGTTATTAGTAGTGTAAAAACGAGATGTGTTTCTTTGAAAACCTGTATTATCTCTCAAATTTGAATGGTTTTCATTTTTAACATTTAAACGATTACCAAAAACCTTAGTCTCAGTTTTCGAGGGCCTCACCTCTCTGAAACGCTGCTTCAGAGGGCAATCAGCAACAAGGTGCCCTGTTTGATTACATCTAAAACAACACCTATGTTCAGCTTTCTTTTCAGCAGATGTTTTAGATGTGGAGGCAGTATTACCAACCGTACGTCTCACATAAGGTGGGACATATGGGTTGAGTGAAGTACTCCTTTTAGTTGAATTAACTTTTTCTCCACTAGTGGGTAACACTTCCTTCTCTTTTGTCTTACCCGACTCGGATGACTTATCCGAATCAGATGAGACTGGACTTGAAATAGAAATTTTAACTTTTGAGACAGGCGAACTTGTTTCGCCTTTACTAATTTCCGGTACTTTACCAGTTTCCTTAGCAGGACCTGTCTGATCAGCTACAAAATTAACAGATTCATGAACACTAGGATTGAAAGTATAATTATGGTTATAAGGTGGTGGAACCTCATGGTAACCAATTCCTCCCCTCTTAGGTGAGGAACCTTGATCACTAACGAGGTGATCAAGAATAGCAGAGGAATTCCGGAATTGCTCCAGTTTCCTATTTAGTTCCACCACTTTTACCTGGTGATCAGCAATCTGTTTTTCTTTCTCAGCGATTAACTTGGTTTTCTCTTCTAAAACCTCGTAGCTTAGATCGATCACATCAATTTTCTCAGCTAATTTTGTTTTTTAACGTCTTTTTCACAAGCTTTAATTTTTATTTTATAATTATTTTCTCTTGTCTTTGTGAAGTGATGATCTTCTTTCAAGGTTTTAAATTCGGCATCCAACTTAACATACTGATCAGTAATTGTAGCAAGTTGTTCAGACAAGTTCTCACATTTAGTACAGATAGGTTTAGTACATACCTCGGAGTTCTGGTCATTAGCCATGAAAGCTTTTTCATTTTCAGCAGCTTTCATACATTCTTCAGCTGCAACCTTCGCCATGTGTGCCTGCTCAAAGAGTTCTCCAGAGAACATGTTCCAGTTGTATTCACCAGCATCAGACATCATGGCATTATTCCCATTGTTATTTCCACTTTGCTGTGTAGTCCTCCCCTGACTACGTTCTACACGTGCATTAGTGCACTCCTTTGCAAAGTGTCCATTTTGTTGACAATTGTAACACCTCACCCTTGACTTATCAAAACCTGGCTTTCCACCTACGAACTTTCTGCCAGTCTTCTTCATGAAACGCTTCACTCTTCTGAATATCATCGCCATCTGCCACTGCAGATCCATCTCCTCCAGATCATCAGGATCGATCTGGTCATAGTCTTCTTCCAAAGCAGCAGGGTCCACAATCTTCCCTTGTATGTAGTTCTCGTAAGAAGCAATAAAAGATGCATAGAGTGCAAACTGCTCTTCAGCAGATTTGACACTCATTGGCATCTTAGTGTAGTTATTGCTTGAAGCACTGGGAGAGAAACTACTCTTGGATGCTTGAGGTTTCGAAGCACTTGATCCTCCAGCAACAAAGCAAACATCACCGTTCATGTTTACTGACACATTTCCTTCATGAGAAGAGTTAGAACCTGACTCTCCTTTGGAGTAGTAAGCAGCAGATTCAGACTTCGAACTTGAGCCTGAGATAACTTTGGCACCATACATACCAGGGTCTTGAACCTGATCCGTTGGTGTCTCTTTACGAACCATATTAAGCTCAAAGGTTCTGAGCTTGTTTACTGCTGTCTCCAAGTCATAATTAGGAAAGTCTTTGTCTTCCCTCATTAGAACAGTGTACATTTCCCACTTCGGTGGGAGAGCATCGAGAAGCTTCTCAACTATTTCCTCCTCTCTGTAAGCAATAGAATAGTTGTTCAGCTCGGTCATTAGATGATAATATCGGGTGATAATATCATCGAGCGATTCGTTCTTCAAATACTTGAAGACAGAGAACTGGGTCTTTAACAGCTTAATCTTCGAGGCACGAATACCCACGTTCCCTTCGAATCTATTCTCAAGAGCATCCCAAAGCTCTCGTGCAGAAGTGTACTTCCGGAATGTATGGAGAATCTCTTGAGGAAGAGCCATAGTAATTGCAGCATGGGCCTTGCTCTCGGCCTCATACATCTTTTTCTCTTCTTCCTCCATCTTGCTGTACTTCTTTATCACATCCCGACCTTCGTATTCCATTGTCGGTGGAATATATCCATCCTGGATGCACACCCACATCTTTGCATCCTGGTATTTAATATACTGAATGAACCTATCCTTCCACGCCACAAAGTCGGTTCCTTTCATCAACCTTGGGGCCTTAGTAGCCGACCCCGCTTCAACTTCCATTTTGACTAACTCTGAGATGTTAATCGGCGACATCTTCTCGAAAACAAGAAAAACCCGAAAAAAACAAAAATTCTTCCAAACAGTACTATAGGCGAAGTTAAGGATAACTTCGCTTAAGTGTTAACTTCGCTGGAAAATCCTTAAATTCGCGTGACTTGGCGAAGTTGAGAATAACTTCTCTTAAGGTAAGCGAACTTAGGAGGTAAGCGAAGTTGAGGATAACTTCGCTTAGGCGAACTTATGAGGTAGGCGAAGTTGTGGTTAACTTCGCTCAACCTTATATCTTCGCCGAAACCCTACTTCCAGCGTCGGCAACTTCTCCTGAAGAACAACAACTTCGCCCGATGAACACTGAAAATATTCAGATCTGTTTTCAACGATTTAGCAGTTTTCGGTCGGTGTGACGGCTTGAATATGACTGTATAAGGTGAGTATAACACAATATCAACGAAAACGCGTCCCGCGAATAGGTCAAACGAGACGTTTTCTACACCCGCGTGAAATCCCGAACCACACAATCGAGCCAACGCTCTGATACCAATTGTAGGTTCCCGGACGGATCTTACACGGGATATCGCTATCTACGTAGGTGCGGAATCCCTGCGTAGGTAGTTACGAGCGTAGAATACGTACAACAATCACACGCGATACAAACGAACACGTTATATATTATAACTTGAAACACGTCTATTACAGACTCTCGACACGTTCACTGAACTACTGAATTACACGTGAATAACCTGAAAACTATATCACTTAACCGTAAACCCGTAGGCTATATAAATACACGACAACTTCGCCTCAGGCGAAGTTGACAGTAACTTCGCTCGTTGAACAAGTTCGCCTAGGCGAACTTGTCGACAACTTCGCTTGTTCAACAAGTTCGCCTAAGCGAACTTGTTGATAACTTCGCTTACATACATAAACATAAACTTAAACATAATTACATTACAGACTCGATTACAAACGCCAGACTATGAACTACTGACATTTATGTACCAACAGGAAGTCGTTCCAAAAAGAAAAGCAACCCCTTGGACAAAAGAGGAGAAAAAGCTGTGTGTCGTGCTTGGGTTGAAATATCCCAAGATTGACAAGCCGATATTTTTATAACCTTTTTTTTTGTTTCGTATAAAGTTTGAAAAAATATGTTCGAAACTTATCTTTATTTAATTATAAAGGACTATCAAAAGCACCGTATATTTTGGGGAAAACGCAAGAGTTGTTCTATGGGATGGTGGGGAGTACAGACCGTAGCGATAATATGATATCAGGAAATGGTCCGAAACTCACAAAGTTGTCGGACTTTTAACAAATTTACGTAACAAAAATAGTCGTTGAATGTGAGCGAGCGGGAGCGATGATCTTCAAGTCCACAAATTCACATGCAACGAATGGATAGCCTAAGTGTTGAACAAGTACAGAACGGTAAAAAAACGTGGGATGAGGACAAATTGTGACAAATACTCAAGTCGTGCTCGAAAATGGTCAAGTTAGTTAAACCGGACCATGATGGTGGCTCAATGCAAAAATGTACGAAAACTACTTCATCCGGTAAATATGTCTCATCTAGTAGCTCGGATGCTCAAGTAGGGATCGAGCTAAACGTGCATGGGCAAGAAGATCTACCACAAGTCCTACGTCGACCACCTGGAAGGGACCGGGGAAAAAGATCAACCATAAGTACCGAGGTCGATCTGAAATTTTCGTATACGCTCACAAAATATCGATTAGTATCGAGGCGGCGGCTGGAGTGAAAGTTTCAAAAGACAGATTTAGGAAGTTAGACTTTCTTACCAAAGACTTTAGCAACCTCGTCCACATGCGCTGAGAGGTATTCGAACAAGAACAAGCGCTTGCTCTTGAGGAAATCAAAGCATATCAAGAACGAAGGCGAAGAGCAAGAGACGACAGAGATCGGTAATAAAGTTATATTTTTATTCTTAAATTTACATTTTTTATTATTTTAGGATGTTTAATTTTTTTTAATTTGTATATTTTTTTTGTTATTATGATGTTTAATGTTTTTTTATTATATAAATTAATTTTTTATTTATATGAAAAAAATAAAAAATCAGATAATTCGTTGAGCCACCGTTCGCCTGAATCACAACAGGCTCAGACAGCTTCAGCAAGTGTCCAGTCAGCATGCAGTCAACACTGCATGACACAATATTATTTGATGAATTCGGAGTCCGCCTTCAGCGACAACACATAGTATAAAAAGAAGAGAATAAACATTATTATAGTTATACACTTGTACACGATTATGCTTAGAGTTAAGTGTCATTTTAGTACCCGTGGTTTGTCCAATTACGCAACTTTAGTACCGTCTTTGAATTTATTGCAAATGGCTACCTCACTTTTCTAAAACTTGCAATTTCATTCCTATTTTCTAACACCGTCTATTTTGTCCGTTAAGTCAGGGGCAAATTAGTAATTTCGATTATTTTATATATTTTCTCTTTTAGCTAAGTGCCATTTTCATACATGTGGTTTGTTCAATTACGCAAGTTTAGTACCTTTTTTTGATATTATTGCAACTAGATACTTTGATTAGTTTTGGATAGACATGCAAACCAAAAGAGGCATTACATAATACAATTAAAAGATCATCTCTAACCCTAAATGAGCATATCAACCACCCTCCCCGCGTTCATTGATCCTTCAAACCCTAACCATTTTTCATCTTCAAGTTCAATGGATTACGATATATTGTTTTGTCCATGTGATTCGTCAACCGTCATTCATCTACAAATTCAATTGATGTTATACTAAGAGGTGCGAAGTTGTGTGATTGTTATTTGGCTTGATCCCCCGATGTGTTAAAGAGCTACTGCTATTATACCCGAACTTTTGAAAGAAAAATCAATGAACATAAAGAAAATGCAAGAAAAACGGCTAAGATGAACTCGGATCTTGAGCTACTAGAAGTAAATTGGTAATCAAGAACAAAAGGCTAAAAAATATGTTATACATTTCATGATTGTTTTTCTTCTTCTATCATGTATTTAGTTATCTTTTAATTATAATATGTAATATGTAATGTCTCTTTTGGTTTGCCTATCTATCCAAAACTAATCAAAGTATCAAATTGCAATAAATTCAAAACAAGGTACTAAAGTTGCATAATTGAACAAACCACAGGTATGAAAATGACACTTAGCTCAAAAGAGAAAATAAATAAAATAATCGAAATTACTAATTTACCCTTGTCTTAACGGAAAAAAAATAGACGGAGTTAGAAAAAAATAATAAAATTGCAAGTTTTAGAAAAGTGAGATAGCCATTTGCAATAAATTTAAAGACGGTACTAAAGTTGCGTAATTGGACAAAGCACAGGTACTAAAATGACACTTAACTCTTATGCTTATCTTTTATACTTTTAACTCGGTGGTTCAAGGAGAAGAGGACCCCTTGACGGGGTTTAAAGGGCACAACCTCGGTCAGTGCGAGATAATTTTTATATTCTTTGTTAAAATACGTTGGAAGTTGCTTATACCAAATATGCTTGGTGAAAAGATACATGGATAGTAAGTAGGAACCAATGATTAGTTGGATTAATCATCAGTAAAAACTTTACTATCAATTGCAATTATGCATCGATGACAACTTAATTAATAGTGACAACTTTGAGGAGTGGGTTTTCCCACGGCATAATCGTCATAAATTGACATTTACAATTCTCATTTCTCAAATAGTTATACTCTTTTATGATGACTTACAGCGTTTTATGTATTAGTTTCCACATATATAAGGAATATTTTTTTATCTACTGTATTGTGTGTTTTTAGAACATATATAACTTGAATGCTTGGTTTTGATTCTTTTGAATTATCCTATTAAAGATTTAAATTACCACCAAATTACTAATATGAAAATCATCTGCACGATTTAAATCTTACAAAACTTACGTACAAACTTTGATGAGAATGTCAACAACATTAACAAAGGGAATAAATGATGGACCGGGACATGTGACAACCTCATAACGAAAACACACTTAAATTTCTGATAAACACACTTAAAGCTATATCTTTTTTAAATTCACGATTTGGTCATTATTGCTTTTTTTAAACCATAGCATGTTTCAACCTTGTTACAATCATGTGTTAGATGCTCAAAATGATATGTTTACTCCTCTAATAGATCAAAAATAAATCAACTCATCTATTGTCTCCATCACACAGTTATAGGATGGTCGGTACCGTATCACTGTATCAATACAAAATAAGCACCTTACTGAAATATATTGATATCGAAAACAAGTGAAAGCATAAATTGAATACCATATTAGGTCTAATGGTCCAATGTTGGTATCGTTGAAACTACAAAAACCGAGTGGTGCTCATACTAAAAATATGAAAAACAAGGTTCGGCATCCAGGGGGTAATCTCGTAGTTCCTACGGGGTGGAGATGATGGGGTCGGTCCATGGATTTTCCTTCCTTTTGCCGTATTTCGCTCAAAGGGTTGAAGGGAGATAGTGCATCAAGCTGTTCGCAAGGGCCAACTTGATCCTCTTCCCCAGGGATCCCCGATAAGGGAACCCTAGGAGAGCCGCCGACTCCAACTACCGTCCATGTACGATCCATACTAGATCTGACCAACTGCCCATCCTACCTCCTCTACGTTCTTGACGTTCTTGACAGCCCGTCTTTGTCTCAGTAGAGTCTTTCAGTGGCATGTTTCGGTCCTCTTCCCCATTACTTAGAAAAAGTGAGCCACCGGTTCAGGTACAAGATACTATCATTACCGCCTGGGCAAGATACTATCATTACTATCAAACGAGGACCTATTCGGCGCAAAACTGCTCATCACTAGATGAAATCCCCTTCCTTGTACTTTCGACACCAATGATTCGCGTCCCTTGTGTAGGACATGGGTCACGATTTTATTAAACAATATCAATAAAATAATAAATAATCTCTTTATACAAATTTGGGAAATTGTAGTACATATACCGTATACAAATTTAAACGAGAATAATATGAAATATAACGTATATACATATCTTGATTCATACCGAGGACCTTGACTTGTGCTCCAATAACGAATTCTTGAAACCGGACCGTAACCACGCTCACGTCGTCTAGATTGTATTCACCAAGACCCGAGCATCGCCTCTGAGTCATGTATTCTTGTACACCCCTTTGCTTGGTGAACCCGTCTTGATCAGCCAAAAACATCTACACCTTTCTAGCTGCAAAATTGAACAAACTATGGTTCCCGATTGTGGCTGAGGATTTATGTTAAACAGAGGTCCTTTAAAACAGATTTCGGGCTACCTCCGCAAGCCCGTCTGTTTCCCAGGGTACAACAGCCGAAGCAGTATGTACTGCCGGGAATACCCTAGAACCCGGACTATATTTGTAACGAGAGTTCGGGATCATGAAAGTTGGAAACGAACTGAACTATATATGGTGTGTGACTCGGTTGTTGTGAGTATTGCTCGAGCATACGACTGACCTGATGGTGATTAACCTGCTCTATGAACACCCACCATAACAACTATATATAGTAGTTGAGGGGTGACTCATCACGCCACTTGTCACCACGCATGAGACACCTTCGATACTTGTCAGATGGTGGCACGCGGTTCACCAGATGATGACACCTAGCATGCTGACTCATCACCACACTTGACACTGGGCGGCTGTAGGAGACACTTGTCATGACATTCCTATGGTGGCGACACATGTCGTGATGACTCGTTATATGGCTGGCACGTGCCCCAAGCCCCGGTCCAACCACCAAAAATACTAAGGCGGCTCTCAAACATTCTCCCAACATGGGAAAAACCCATTTCCCTTTTTATCAATGTTCAAGTTCTCAACCACACACTTTAGAGTATCGATATCGTATTCATCTCTACTCTTTTGCACTCATTAATAATTAGTTTATCCCTAACACATACTAATAATTATTATTAGTCCAAAATTTTCCAGCAATCCCCCACATGAATGGAGATCGATCCGTAAACTCACGTGTCAAATAGAGTTACAGCGGTTGAGCGTTGCAGGATAGGTAGCGTTAGCCTTGAACCTTCCTTTGTGAAACATACTTAGTCTCCTAGCGGTTGGTAGACGCGGTGTTCTTGAACCAATCCCCTTTTGATGTAGACGTTATTACATTTCACACAACACTCTTCCTGGTCTGGTTAACCCCTCATTGTCGTGTCCGTTATGGTCATGGAACACTAGCCTGGTTCTGCAAGAGCTCTAGGATTTGCGCCCCCTACAAATCCTTTCGAAGCGACCCCACTTCTCTCTCACATGGGTGATTTGATCCTCAAATCATTATGGTTACCATGATCCACATATCATTAACCATCACATAGTTTATTTGACCTTCAAATCGTTAAAAGCATAATGGTTATCATGATCCCATATCATTAACCATATGTTATGCTTAGCCTCCCGCTTGTTACTGACTGTCTTTGGAATGGACTAGGATGTTTATTTAGGCACCCTATGTAATTTAGGAGGATGTAGATATTAGCCTATATGTCAACTTATACATAAGCTATGCCCCCATAGTGACCACCCTTAGTTCATGCAGTTAGGTTGTCCTATTAAACCTAGATCATGGGATCTCCAATCTCATAGGTTAGGTTTTCCTTTGCACTCACTTTATTCATGGGCTTTAGTCTTATTCTACAACTCTATCTTTCGTCAAACCTCAGGTTGTTGGATCCAAAATCATTATCTATGACTTCGTCAAGTCAATACTAGATAATTGTGCAATTAAGATGAGTTGTTATGATGTGTTCTTAACTTCCTAGTTAATATTGCCTATTAATATCTTCTAAGGCCATAACCTATAGATTCACCATGAATCTTGTTATAACGACTGTCTTTTGAAGAACATGGTTATAATTTTTAGGCAAACACATCTCTATTATGCCAATACCAGACATCTAGCTAGATTTTGATTTCAACCAACTGGCACTCGAGTCTAATCACCAAATTAGCTCGTTATAACCATTATGTACTCCATTAGGTCACACATTTGCAATAATCTTTATTGCCAAACATTCCAAGTTTAAATGCAAGAAACCCCCACATTGAAGTCTTATTGGATAACATCATCCACTTTTTGATGGTATAAAGAAAATCTATTTCTTTTGATTACCATGGTAAGCTTTTTCTTTTGTTTTATCTAACTTACTGACTGGATAAAGAAAAGATTTTCCTTTCTACATATGTTTGAAATATTATCTTAATCATCTCAATTAAAGAAAAGCTTTTTATTTTGTCATAGGTTTGAGATATCATCTTAATGGTATCATCTCAATTACCATTCCCCACATTTCTTGAATTTTGACATAGTTTGTGTACGATTACTTATGACCATACATCTATACTCATGATATGAAAAATACCACGCCATTGTTTCAGTGAGTTCATCGATATTACCAATAAAGCAACTCATGCATTAAGTTTGGACAACTTTCTAGCATTTAAGGCTTTAAGCTTATCCTTATCATATGGCAGTTAACAAGCCATCACAAACTTAGTCACAACTAGGAGAACTTGGAAAGTTGAGATCTACTCAAGATCCTCAAGAGTTATATTATTACCTTAGGTTAAATGAAATCCTTTTTTTTAACTTGTTTATACACATGTTCATTCTTGTGTATGTTTTGAATGTTCCACGTTAATTAGTCTTCGTCAAGTACCATAATTAACAAGTACTAGTCTAGCATGCTTAGACTACAATACTTAGGCCTGTGAACAGAAGATGCATCATTCTGATTCTTCACAGCCTTCCCAACATTCATTTATTAGTTTGGACAAGATAATCTAATTTCATTTACCATTCATAAACCTCACTTTTAGTACGTCTTAACACCAAAGTTAATCACATTTGCTAAGGTTATAAATCGTTTGCCTTTAACCTCCAAGGCCTTAACCATTGACTAATAGAAACTTAAACATAAGTCTCTAATACAAGTCACTTTGATGAACACATTTATCACAACAAAATAAATGATACTCGTCTATAGTCACTATCATGGTCGAAATGGAATCACTTAGATTGACGTTCAAAAGTATGTTGATTACGTATGCTTAAATTGGGGAGCAAATCCTCCACCATAGCTCAAACAGTATTGCTAGTGATTATAAGTACCAACAAGTTCATCATTATTGTAATTCTCTTATAATAAATACCACAAAATTTGTTATAGTAATTTACAATAATAACATATATTACTTTCATATGTTTAAAATCATCGAAACGCACTTGTGCATTTTCGTGTTGATGCTCTCAGCATTGAATGACATATCTCGTTATTGTATTTTATCTTAATACACTCACCACATTTGCACTTGGTGTAATTAGATATATGATGTCTTGTCAACGGACTCATAGTCAATGGAACAACTTCCGAGTTGCTAAGTATGCAATTTCTTTTTTGCACTATCCATTAAATGAAATCTTACAATAATATCTTGTATGTCACAGCACACATTGATTTATATCGTTGTAAAATTGTGCGTGTTATCCGAAGATATTGAACACCAAATAATACAACAGAAGTTACAAGATAATGTGTACAATTCTTTTAACAATAATTCCAATGGATAAGTTGACAATAACTAGACATCAATCTCAAAGTGTTATTATCTTCAACACTTTTATCTTTTACTCAAGATCATCACAATGATATCGTCTTGTGGTTTGCCTTGAGGTACTCCCTCAATAGAGCTCCATGAAGTCATATCGTCATTACCTCATTTCATACCGAGACTTTTGAACAGTCAAAATCTGTGCAACCACAATAACACGTTAAATAATATTCTACACGCTAGCAGTAATATTTGGACAATTAATTTTGTTCATAACAACACTAAGTTGTTTTCCCATCAATAGTCGACATGTCACTTCTCGTATAAGCAATGAACCGTTTATATTTGCAAACATATATTTTATTCCTTTCAAAATATCTCTTTATGTTTGCAAAAGTTTATAACCGGTTCCACAATAAACTATTTTATTTCTAACACACATATTAGAAAACTAATGTTTACGAAACGCTTTATCGGTTACGGTTTGCAACAAACCATATTCTAACTTGGTTGTTAGAAATAAACATTTTACCAAATGTTTTGAAAGTTTATTGTTTAAAGACAACACCATATCTAAGTTGCTCGGTGGATGATTATCAACTTCATATTATTTGGTTCATAAAATAACCCGTTTCTAACAGCTCGTTAGAAAATAAATGACCACATATCATTTCTTTTATGGTTTATAATAATAAACTCATTCTAACACACTTGTTAGAAGTCTAAATATTTAGAGACAGATGTTTACAATCTTTAGTTATATATATAAACCATATTTAGCATTATTATTTTACCAAAATAATAATTTCTAACACGCTCGCTAGAAGAATTAAACGTTCATAAAGGTTTCTCTATAGGTTTATAAAACCCCCACATTTTCTAGTGCTCATTAGAAAATTAAATGTCTAAAACTTATTATGTATCAAAATAATAATTCTAACACGCTCGCAAGAAGATTAGACAATTTCTAGCCATATTATTATACACAATAATAATTTATAACACCAATGCTAGAAATTATACGGTTTCGAATAAACCGTTTTGAAACCTTTGGTTTATCCAATACACAGGCTAGATAAAGTAGCGTTTGCGAAAACCTCTTTTTAAAAGAATCATTTTCGACTTATGTGCTAGGAAATGAACCTTATTCTTTTACACAATATCGGTTTCTCATACATGCGTCATAGCCTTTTAGTTACATAATAAACCTCATCTAACACAAAGTTAGATGTTTAACGTTTAAAAAGCGTTTTAAGTTATTTTACAAAATAATTATTTCTAACACTCATGCTAGGAAACGTGTCGTTTAGTTCACAATATTTTATAATCAATTTATAACCTGCATGTTAGGATATGAAGCGTTAACAAAAAACGTATTGATTATAAATTAAACCAAATCTTACGCACGTTAGCGTATTACCATTTGCATGAACAAATAGTTTACTTAAAACCACTTTAAATCATTTTAGAATGTATGGTTTTTCGTAAATCGTTTCTACACGATTTTAGACATAAACGATCACAAAAATTGGTTTAGCTATTAAACCCATCGGCTTTAAAATAAAAAACCGTTTCTAACACTATAGTTAGAGCACATATGATTACAAAAATCGTTTCCAAACGGGTGAATCAATTACTCGTTTTGTATTACGGTATTTGGATTACGTATTGCACTCCAATTACAAATCCTTACTCAATTGTACCACACAAAACTTTTCCCAAATCAAATATTTATTAAAAATCCAATTAATAATTTTAAACTTTCATGAATCCAATATCCTTTATAAAGGTTTTAAGATTGTCACAACAATCTTGCGAAAGTTTAAAATCTGTTTTAATATTGTAGGACATGGGTCACGATTTTATTAAACAATATCAACAAAATAATAAATAATCTCTTTATACAAATTTGGGAAATTGTAGTACATATACCATATACAAATTTAAACGAGAATAATATGAAATATAACATATATACATATCTTGATTCATACCGAGGACCTTGACTTGTGCTCCAATAACGAATTCTTGAAATCGGACCGTAATCGCGCTCACGTCGTCTAGCTTGTATTCACTAAGACCCGAGCATCGCCTCCGAGTCATGTATTCTTGTACACCCCTTTGCTTGGTGAACCCGTCTTGATCAGCCAAAAACATCTACACCTTTCTAGCTGCAAAATTGAACAAACTGTAGTTCCCGGTTGTGGCTGAGGATTTCTGTAAAACAGAGGTCCCTTAAAACAGATTTCGGGCTACCTCCGCAAGCACGTCTGTTTCCCAGGGTACAACAGCCGAAACAGTATGTACTGCCGGGATTACCCTAGCACCCGAACTATATTTGTAACGAGAGTTCGGGATCATGAAAGTTGGAAACGAACTGAACTATATATGGTGCGTGACTCGGTTGTTGTGAGTTTTGCTCGAGCATACGACTGACCTGATGGTGATTAACCTGCTCTATGAACACCCACCATAACACCTATATATAGTAAGTTGAGGGGTGACTCATCACGCCACTTTTCACCACGCATGAGACACCTTCGCCACTTGTTAGATGGTGGCACGCGGTTCACCAGATGATGACACCAAGCATGCTGACTCATCACCACGCTTGACACTTGGCGGCTGTAGGAGACACTTGTCATGACATTCCTATGGTGACGACACATGTCGTGATGACTTGTCATATGGTTGGCACGTGTCCCAAGCCCCGGTCCAACCACCAAAAATATTAAGGCGGCTCTCAAGCGTTCTCCCAACGTGGGACAAACCCATTTCCCTTTTTATCAATGTTCAAGTTCTCAACCACACACTTTAGAGTATCGATATCGTATTCATCTCTACTCTTTTGGACTCATTAATAATTAATTTATCCCTAACACATACTAATAATTATTATTAGTCCAAAATTTTCCAACACCTTGTGTGTTCCTCGAGGAAGTCAGTACTTGCGAACATGTTCAGTAAGTTTCTCTCACGAACACACAAGTAAGATAAATAGCTAAATGGTAACACGCTAGTGGTTGGATGCAACAACTCATAAGTGTCGATATTGAATTTCCTAGGTTTGGGGTCTGCCATGCATATACGGCCCCTAGTTATACGTGTGTGAATACTCATTACATATGCAGCAAAGAGAAATATATGTATGCGTTTAACGTGACTATTTTTAGTTTACAAGATTCTTTTGTTTTCTTTTCTTTTTCAGAGTATTTTATACATGTTTTTATAGACATAATCTTAAATATCACATACCATTTTATTTGAGATGGTTGAAAATTATATATATATATATATATATATATATATATATAGGAGAAGTATAGTTTGAAAACTCTCTTGAGTTGATAAAACTCGTGAAAACCCTATGTAACATCGTTTTTTTTGTTACATGTAATATATGTTGTTACATTTAATAAAAAATATCGAAAACATAAAAAAAATGTTTTGCTATTTTTTTAATAATTTTTATATATGTTTTCAGGAAAGAAAAAATGTAAATAAACTTTTACATTTTTTATTAACTTTAATTTTGGATCACAAGATTTAATTTTTAATTAAAAACATGTAGTTGAGAATGAGTTTCTAGAGTTTTCACAACTCAAGTGGGTTTTCATTTTATACTTAGCATATATATATATAGGGTTAGGTTTAGAATAAAAACCCACTTGAGTTGTGAAAGCTTTAGAAACCCATTCTCAACCAAATGTTTTTAATTAATGTTTAAATCTTGTGGTCCACAATTAAAATGAATAAAAAATATAAATATAAATATAACTTTTTCTCTCTCTTGAAAACATATATAAAAATTAGTAAAAAAATATTAAAAAATAGCAAAACATTTTTTTTTGATGTTTCGATGTTTTGTATTAAATGTTACAACATATATTACATGTAACAAAAAAAAGATGTTAAATAGGGTTTTTATAGGTTTTCATAACTTAAATGGGTTTTCATTTTAACATGTTTTCATTTTAATCTTACTCTCTATATATATATATATAAATAAAGAATAATAGTGTTTGTGATTGGGCCACTCAGGGTTCGATAATGCGAGTTTAACATGTCCCTGTTTTGTACTTTTGTGCTATTAGTAGAAGTCAGCTGACCATTTTCACACTAACGTGACAAGTGTAAACTTTACATCAACAAATGGCATTGGAATGCATTTTATATTATTAGTATTTTTATTAAAATATATAATAATTATAATTATACTATATATTAAAGAAGAAAGGCTGCTATAGTGCTAGGGATGTAGGTCCAATTGTGTCAGCCATTGAGTTTCTTTTTTTTTTTAATATTTCCAGATCTGTTTTAGTTTTTATTATTTGAAAGCAACAATAGTAATAACAATTAAAGTTGGTGTGGTGGTAATTTAGCCTTCTAGCAATTGATGGGTCAGGAGTTTGAACCTTGCTATGCTAATAACCAGGTTTCTTTTTTCTTGGGTTCAATTTTGGGGTTTGTTTTTTAATAAAAATAGATTTTTGTATTTATAAATTTTTTACTAAATCAAGTAATGGAAAAGGTGGTGTGGTGATAAAATTATTATAACGTACTATGTTTTGTGTGTTTGAATCGTGTGACCGGCGCGATTGTTGCAAGGTGACAGATAGACGATAAGCGTTGGTGTTAAACGCAAACCAATTTGCCTAGCTAAACGTAGCATCATAAATGGAAGGAACTTTTGTAACAATTAATAAATCGCACCCACTGCCTAGGTAAACAGATAAACAACTATAATGAAATACAATGAAAGTACACCGACGTAACCGCCCGCCTAGCTAAATGAAGAAACAACTACAACGAAGGTGTCGCGCCGGGATAACACCTACTATATATTAAAGCAAATGGGCGGTACTGTAGCACTGTAGCAAGCTACAGTATCCAGGGGCATATTAGTAATTTGACAGCAAGCCTGTTTTGGTGCTTCAGAGAATAACCGGGCCCTTTGGTAATTTCACAGCAAGACTTCCATTGGTGGAACTGTAGCAACCTCCGTAATCGGGCCCTTTGGTAATTTCCCAGCAAGACTTTCATTTTTTTTTATTTCAGGCGGGGGGTTGGAGATTGTACTATATAGTTTTCCTTTACATATTATAAAATTCATATATCGGAAATCATTTGTCCGTTTGCCTGTCACTTTATTGTAATCGTTTTGATTTTAATGATAAATATGTTTTTGTCATGGTACTACTGCCATACATAATATAGTGTATTTAAGCTTTCTGAAATATCAACCGAAATGATCTGGTTTTTGAACCTAAGCGGCAATGGATTGAAAGAGGATCAGTTTGGAACCGAAGTGGAACAATTAAGGCGCAAAGCGCCGGGAGTCCCCTAGTTTTATTGATCTTTTATTGTACTATTGCTACGTGTCATGCTTTTGTAACTTCTAGTCTCTAGATGCTTGCCCAACCAATTACTAAAAAGTTTTTAGGCCCATATAGTGCTCATTTATAAATGGGAAAATTCTGAAAATGATCCACAAAAAGAGGGAGATTCCATAATAGTTCTTGAAAATCTAACATTCCAGAATTAGTCCACCGAAATCAATCGGAGCTGATAGATTTGGAACAAATCCGATGGTTTTCGCCAGCCACTAAGAAAATGCCAAGTGTCCCACTACCCACCTACCCAATTGATTTTCCCCTCAAACTGATCGGTCCAGATAGCCTTGTGATGAAAACCATCTCCTCTTAAAACCATCTCCCCAGCTTCCTTTCCCATTGCTTGCATCTCCAACGTTGGTTTTCAAATAAAGATGAGTTTTGTGTTTTTTTGAAATACATCCGAGGAGATGTATTTCAAGCGCGTTTCGTCTCCGCAGATGATTTGTATCTTAAACCATAAACCATATTCATCTTCATCTTCTTCTTCCGGCCATGAACGTAAAACCCACTTTCCTGCCACCGACACCACCACCGTCACTCCACCGCCGGCAAAAACACACCTCAAAAACCACCACCACTCCACCCGTCGGCAAAAACCCACCACCACCACTCTACCCGCCGCCGGTGGTCGGAAAGTGGGTTTCGGGTGGAGTGGTGGTGGTGGGTTTTTGCCGACGGGTGGAGTGGTTGTGGTTTTTGAGGTGTGTTTTTGCCGGCAGTGGAGTGACGGTGGTGGTGCCGTTGGCCAGAAAGTGGGTTTTACGTTCATGGCCGGAAGATGAAGAAGATGAAGATGAAGATGAAGATGAATATGGGCTTTATGTTAAAAGACCAAATTCACTTGAAATTCATCTGAGAAGGTGAATTTTAAAAAACAAAAAAATCAACTTTTTTGAAATCTCACGTAAGAGATAAAAACAACATGAAAGTTATCTGGGGAGATGGTTTTAGAGAAGATGGTTTTCATCATAACATTATCTGAATCGATTAATTTGAAGGGAAAATCAATTTGGTAGGTAGGTAGTGGGACACTTGGCAATTTCTGACTGGGTAATGAAATCCATCGGATGGATTCCCAAAGCGTCGGATCCGATGGATTTAGAGGGACTATTTTTGGAATTTGAAACTTTTAGGGATTATTTTTAATTTCTCTCTCCTATTTTGGACTATTTTCAAAATTTCCCCTTTATAAATTGTGTATGTTTTAAATTGCTTTTTGCATCTTATAATTTCTATTTGTTTGGGAACTGTGATTACCAATTTCTCAATAATAAGTGTGGAGGGAATGGTTATCTAAAGCACTGACCAATCTGCACTGTCATAGCATTTATATCCTTAATTATCTTAGACTATTCTAAGCAATGGTGTACCCTAACTACCATAAAAATTTATTTGTAAATTTAAAATAATTAAAAAATTATAATTTAAAAACCTAAAAATAAATGAAAATACATACATTACAAATTTAAAAATACATAATAATTGAACAACATTTTATTCAATAAAACATAGATAAAAATAGTATTCTCAATTCTATCGGTTTTTGACTTTTGTTATGAGTTTAGACGCGCCGTTATCGCGAGCGTTAACTTGTCCGACCATATGTCGCAATTTCGAACACACTTGGTGTGGTACGATCGCTTGATCCTCCCTTCGAAACAAAATAGTTCCAAACTCGTGGCCAAAAAACCCATGGTTGCTTCATGGGGTCCATGTCTTCGGAAACATAAATCCAAGCCTTAGCTACTTCTTCTTCATGGCTCCATCTTCATGATATATTTCACTGGATATTTGGTTGCTCCATGTAAAAATTGTTTGAATTTTAAGAGAATGAAAAAATTATTGTAGAATATTGTGCAAATGTGTTTGATTATTTTTAAACGAGAAAAAAGAAAAAAAAAATAAAAACATATGCGTTCAACAGCTTGATTAACGGTAAAAAAGAAAAAATTAACAAATGGCTCGGGGAATACAACACTTGGGCCTATACCTGCCGAAAACAATCAAAGAGGTGGCGGCGGTGTTCCCCATGGGGGTTATGTTGGAAGATTAAGTAGAAGTGTGTGTGAATGAATGTCTCAAAAGTTGAAGTTGTAAAATCTTGTCACACATCGGATGTGGAATAAAATGAGAAGTGGTTTATAAGCTGCAATCTTCACTACTCATTTGAAGCTTTGTGATGTGTTTTACTACGACTCTTACCAGCGCGCAGGGGGGGGGGGGTTGCAAAATTGGGTTTCTGGACTAAAATCTATCGAACTTGTGCGTGCCCGCACGTCCCGCGGACACGAATGCAGCTCCGAAAAACCGGGCCCGCGTGAGGCAATTTTTTGCATTTGTTTTTGAGAATTCAAATTCATTTCATAACTGTTGGGTCAATGCTATTAATAGTTATTATTCTGTATTGATTATTATAATTATTGTTATCAGTTTCATCTGCTGCACTAATGATCATTATTGAGAATTATTATCTTTAATGGTCATCATTCAGTATTGAATACTGTTATGGTTTTGTAACTATAAAGCTTGACCATCTATTGTAGTTCAAGACACACAAAAACAGACACAACAATCTTCTCTGTAGCATTATATTGATTTCGTTTCAGGCAAGTCGTCAAGTCAGGCAGCACGCTATGGCTGTTTTCGAATCGGCATACCCTGGGAACAGACCGCGAATCTGTTTAAGGGAATTGTGTTAAGCACAAGCCCGACTCACCGTTAACGTCTTTTATTTTATTGTTTTGGTTTTCTAATATAGGAATAAACAAAAAACTTAAACAGATTACTAATACTTCTTGTATTATCGTTTCAGAATGTCCCAACCCATGAGCACTGCTATTTCCGCGATCGTCACTCCTGCTGTTACTGCTGTTACTGTAACAACTAGTTTGGTTGTGCCACTGCCTAATGCAGTTGTGTCTCATGCTGAGAAATCAGAAAAATTCACCGGTGTGAATTTCAAACAGTGGCAGCAAAAGATGTTCATTTATCTGACCACGCTGAACCTAGCGAGGTTCTTGACTGTAACCGTTCCCCATATTGATGAAGGGGAAATGGATGCTCATTCGGTGAGCGCGGTTCAGGCTTGGAATCATTCGGATTTCTTGTGCTGGAATTATATTTTGAATGGTATGGTGGATGCACTGTACAATGTGTATTGCAAGGCCAAGACTGCCAAAGAATTATGAGAGTCTTTGGACCGCAAATACAAAACCGAAGATGCCGGTGCTAAGAAATTCTTGGTGGCTAAGTTTTTGGACTTTAAAATGATAGACTCAAAAACTGTTATGAACCAAGTCCAAGATTTGCAAGTTATTCTTCATGATGTTCATGTGGAAGGAATGTCGCTTAGCTAGACATTCCAAGTTGCGGCTGTGATTGAAAAGCTACCACCAAGTTGAGTTGATTCCAAGAACTATCTCAAGCATAAGTGAAAGGAGATGACAATTGAAGATCTTGTTGTTCGTCTTCGTATTGAAGAAGATAACGAAATTGCTCTAAAAAGGATTTATGGTCCGGGAATGGCAAAGGCCAATGTTGTTGAACATGGTTAATCTTCAAAGGGTAATAAAAATGGTGGAAAGAAAATTCATGGGAAAGGCTCCAACCTTGGTCCTAAGGGAAGAATTAAGAAGAAGAAGAAGTTCCAAGGAACTTGTTATAATTGTGGAAAGCAAGGCCATAGGGCCAATGAGTGTAAGCTTCCAAAGAATGAAAATGCTCGACAAGTGAATATGGTTAGTAAGGTTGAAAACCTTGTTGCTATGGTCACGGACCTCTCGATTATGGTCACCGAAGTTAACTTGGTTGGGCAAAATAACAAGGATTGGTGGGTTGATACGGGGGCTACTCATCATGTGTGCTTTGACAAAAACCTCTTTAGCACTTTCAAAGAGGTGACAAATGGAGAAAAGGTTTTTATGGGAAACTCCACTACGTCCGAAGTCAAAGGCGAGGGGAATGTGGTCTTGAAGATGAATTCGAGAAAATAACTTACTTTGTCCAATGTGTTGTATGTTCCTGAAATTCGTAAGAACCTTGTGTCGGTGTGGCGGTTGAACAATTTTGGTTTCAAAATGGTTATTGAGTCGGATAAGGTCGTGTTGACAAAAAATGGTGTGTATGTTGGTAAGGGCTATGCCCTTAATGGTATGTTTAAACTGAATGTAACCGTGTTTAATGGAATGAATGAGAACACTACTAGTTGTGCTTACTTGCTTGAGTCTTCTAATGCTTGGCATGGTAGACTAGGTCATGTTAATTTTAATTCCATTTGACATATGATTAAACCTAATTGTATACCAACATTCGATATTGAATCAAATAATAAATGTGAAACTTTTGTCAAAGCAAAACAAACAAGATCGTCATTCAAAAAGATTGAATGATTCACCGAACCCCTCGAGGTGATCCACACCGATGTGTGTGATCTAAAAGCAATTCCTACTAGTGGTGGGAGTAAGTACTTCATCACCTTTATTGATTATAGTACAAGGTATTGCTATGTGTACTTACTTAAGAGTAAGGATGAGGCTATTCATAAGTTTATCTTGTTCAAAGCCAAAGTTGAGAATCAACTAAATCGGAAAATCAAAAGAGTAAGGAGTGACCGAGGAGGTGAATATGTTTCACCTTTTGTTGACTTGTGTGAAAAAGATGGAATCAGACATGAACTCAAGCCTCCTTACTCCCCTCAATCAAATGGCATAGCGAAACAGAAGAACCGCACTTTGAAAGAAATGATGAATGCCATGATGATAAGTTCTGGTGTAAGCCAAGACATGTGGGGGGAAGCAATCTTATCGGCGAATTATGTCTTAAACATGATACCCAATAAGAAGAAAGATGTAACTCCATACGAATTATGGACGGGAAATAAACCATCATATAAATACTTGCGAGTATGGGGGTGCCTAGCCAAGGTAGTAGTGACACCACCGAAACGGCTACTAATAGGACCCAAAACAGTGGATTGTATATTTATAGGATACACTCGTCCTGGTGGTGCATTTCGTTTTCTTGTGCATGATTCCAAGAACCCTGGAATAAACAAAGGCACCATACTAGAATCAAAGGATGCATCATGGTTTGAACATATGTTCCCATGCTTGGGTAAAGGAAAACCAAGTTGTTCTAGACCGGATGAGGAATTTGTTCTAGAAAACGAGGGTGCAAGAGATGAACCTCGAGAACAATCTGAGATAGAGGAATTTGAAATTAGAAAGAGTAAACAGAATAGGACTGAAAAATCCTTCGGTTTTGACTTCCTTTCCTACATGGTAGAAGAGGAACCGCAAATGTACCAACAAGCGGTGAGTTCCTCAGAAGGACCTCAATGGAGGGAGGCCATCAATGGTGAGATAGATTCTATCTTACAAAATCATACTTGGGAACTAGTGGATCTTCCTCAAGGATGTAAACCACTAGGATATCGATGAATCTTCAAGAAGAAGATGAAACCAGATGGCACCATCAATAAGTACAAGGCAAGGTTGGTGATCAAATGATATAAACAACGAGAAGGTTTAGATTACTTTGATACATATTCTCCAGTTACGCGAATAACCTCCATCAGGTTGGTGCTTGCCATTGCCGCCATTAGAAATCTGGAAGTTCACCAAATGGATGTGAAAATAGCTTTCTTGAATGGAAATCTGGAGGAAGAGATTTACATGGAACAACTTGAAGGTTTCATAGCCATTGGGCAAGAAAAGAAAGTTTGCAAACTTGTAAAATCCTTGTATGGATTAAAACAAGCTCCAAAACAATGGCATCAAAAGTTTGATCATGTCATGCTTGATGCCGGCTTCAAAATCAATGAATGTGACAAATGTGTATATGTGAAGGACACATTAGATGAATATGTCATTCTGTGTCTATACATAAATGATATGCTCATTTCTGGAAGTGATGACAAAATCATAACGTCCACAAAGAACATGCTAAAGGAAAGATTTGACATGAAAGACATGGGTTTTGCTGATGTGATTTTGGGAGTTAAAATCACACGAACCCAAAGTGGAATTGTTTTAAGTCAAGCCCATTACGTGAACAAGATTCTTGAGAAGTTTAATGCTAATGACTCTAATGTAGCTAGAACTTCCATTGACACGAGTCAACATCCAGCTAAGAATAGAGGTGATCCCATTAACTAGTTGGAATACTCAAGAATTATTGGCAGCTTGATGTATCTTATGAGTTGTACTAGACTAGACTTAGCATATGCTGTGAGCAAGCTAAGTAGATACACGAGCAATCCAAGTTCAATTCATTGGAACTGTGTGATTCAGTTGCTTCGGTACCTAAGATACACTCGGGAATACGGGTTGCATTATAACAGATCTCCGGTAGTTATCGAAGGACATTGTGATGCAAATTGGATATCTGACAAGAATGATTCCAGAGCAACAAGTGGGTATGCATTCACACTTGGAGGTGTTGCTATATCGTGGAAATTGTCTAAGAAAACGGTTATAGCTAGATCCATGATGGAATCAAAATTCATCGCCCTAGATAAAGCGGGTGAAGTGGCAGAATGGTTACATCAATTTGTTAAGGATATACCAAGATGGCCTAATCCGGCATCGGCCATTTGTATACATTGTGATAGCCAATCGGCAATTGGCAGAGCTCATAGCACAATGTATAATGGTAAGAACAGACATATTAGACATAGACATAATACGGTACGACAACTAATCTCTACAGGAATTATCACTGTTGACTACGTGAAGTCAAAGGATAATATTGCGGATCCGTTAATAAAAGGCCTAAGTAGAGAGTTAGTTCAGAATTCGTCCATGGGAATGGACTAAAGCCCTTGAAAAATTAAAAGTTCGTACAAAGGAAACCTAACTCAATAGACTGGAGATCCCAAGAATTGAGTTCAATTGGAAAACCTAATTGTATGAATTAATGAGGTCACTGTGGGGGGGGGGGGGGATAACCCTACGCATTTAAAAGGTAGTTTACTACATGGTTGGTAAACTTCCTAGTCCATTCCTAAAAGTGACAAGTGTGAGGCTAAGCTTATTGCTTTTAATGATTCGACTAAGGTAACCATACATGGTGAATCACCTATGTGAGAGAGAAGTGGGGTCGCTTTGAAGGTTATTGTTGGGGCATAATACTTAATGGCTCTCGCTGAACCTGGCTCATGTTCATGACCATAACGAACATAACTATGAGGACTTGACTTTGTCAGGGAGAGTCTTGTGTGAAGTGTATTGTCGTTTACAAAAACGAAAAATGAGTTCAAAGACATTGCTGTCTACTCAGAGTCAGTGGGCGAAGTGTGCTTCATAAGCAAAGGTTCAAAGAGTAACATCTACCTATTGTATGCAAGATTCTGAGAGAGCTCAATCGGATCTAGATCTTGTGATTACATCAATGAACTCGTTGTGTGTGAATACGATTAGGCTAGGATTACGTTAGTGTGTGTGTTGAGAGTGTATTTGGACAGAGTAACGAGAGGGAAATCAGAGAAAATAAGAACTGTTACATTAATGATAATATTACAGGGTATATATAGGGGATGACTACATTCGTTAAGTTAACACTTAACAAATGTGTCATTCGTTACAGTAACATATACGAATGAATATTTCATTCGTTAATACACTTAAAACATAACGAATAGCTCTCTTTCGTTATCTCATTCGTTAATCAAGGTTAACGAATGAGCTTACATTTAATACGAATGTGTTCTTACATTAGAGCGAATGGCATTTTACATTAAAGCCCCTATACTAATAAACTATTACATTAATGTCCTGATAAAGACCGAGACGTACAAAACATGTATCAACAAAATCCCCCTCGTCTCGAGCTCTTTATCCTTCATCTCTAGAACATCTTTGTCTTCCAGTTTACACAACTGTGAATCTTGGATGCATAGCAGACACGAACTACTTTCTGGAATTGCATAGCAAGTTCATAGTCACATACGTTAGCGAATCTGATCTAACTTGTAAATAACGCATCGTTATCAGACTCAGATAAGTTAACCAACCACATTGGATCAATAACACGTATGGTCTTCGTGTTTGACCCAGAGCCATATACAATAACCGCTTCACCTGTATGATTGTCATAATACCAATAATTAAACGAGGTGAACAAACTCTGAGGGAATGTCTTCATTGGAGCCCTCTTCATTGTCTTTGGCGGCTTCACTTGCAGTATCATCTATCTCCAGCCTGTGCGAGGATCTATCTCATCAATGTACTTATGAGTTGGCACTTACGCTTGAAGAACTTGAAACCATAAAGGGTTTGATGCAATAAACGAGTAAAGAACCACCCAGCCCACTGATCATCTCCTCGATTCACAAATGGTCTGTTGGCTAGTGTTCTAACGTCCCACCTTGGCATGGATAAAATATCGTGTGGGTGTTTAAAGTAATAAATATCGTGCTCCCACTTTACGATATATACTTTAAGCTCAGAATCAAACAGCCATGCGATTAAATCACCCATGACGTCTTTTGCTGGCCTATACTTTTTCATCTGGTATGCCGATGCTCGAGCCTTTGCCACTTTGACTTCCTTTCGTTCATGATAAGGAAAATTCTCGATCATCTTGTTCATCTTTGTTACATTATGCTCAAACATACCATCCAAAGCACGTTTGCGCTTTTTCTCAGTTGCCGAGACGTGACTTGTTTTAGCAGCTTTATTCCATCTTTCTCTCTCTTCTTGTAATCGACGTTCTGTTGCGTCAAAATGTTCTGTAGTGAAGAAAGGAATACCTGAATCATTGTTGTTGTTATCGGTGTAGAACTCAGGATACTCCTCAGCAGTAACGTCTTCTACTTCCACTTCATCAAAATCAGTTACATTCCCATGAGGAATACCTGTATTTGTACTTTCTTCAATCTCAATCTCTACCTCCACACTTTTACCCAACTCCTCAACCTCATCTTCGTTTAAATCCAGAAGCAAGGCTATTTGTTCTTTTGTTAATGAATGATCAACAAATTCACCTTCTTCGATCTCATCTGCGTTTACCATGCTGTATACAATCCCATCCATACCCACAAACAGAAGCATATTAGCCGGAATAACATCTATTGGCTTGGCTCTCGTGTAATCTTTGTATGGAACAATCTGTATATTACTTGCTTCAGATCCAGCACCAGTTCAGATCCACCACCAGTTCCCGAATCAGTCTTATTACCCACCGACGGAGCAGAACTACCGCCCGGTTGCTGATCAACACCTCCCGATCCGTCTTGGTCATCTTCTTCATTCTTTAATTTCTTCAATTCATCATCTTTACAAGTGAGCTGAAGTATGATTTCATCTTGTTTGTCTAATCTCTCCCCTTGAGCAGCAACAAGGGCTCTAAGTTCCTTGTTTTCACTTTGAGTAAACTGAATATGCCTTAACAAATTCCTCTGCGCTAGCTCATGGGCAGCTCTATCTGCTTGCATTTGATTCTGTTGAAGGTGTAACAAATTCATCATATGAAACCATTGATTTTGAAGATTCATACTAAAGAAATTAGGATGAACGAGTTGCAAGGGACCCCGAGGACGAGTAAATGTCATACGTGCTCAGGTCTCGGCAACTGTGTAGGAGTCATTGGAGTAGCTGGAGTAGTCGGCTGTGGTGTAGGCATACGAGCCAAAACAGTCTGAAGAATGTCACAAAATACACGATCTGGTCGTGCAGTTGTAATCAAGGTCATAGACGGAGGTACTGGAGATACTGACATATGAACCTAAGTCGGTGACCTTGGAATCTGTTGAGGCACAGGAGATGTGGGAATAGGATCTGAAATAGATACAGGAGGAGTAGGACGAACAAACGGTTGACTAGGAATCTCAATTCTTGAACCACGTCTAACCCGTTGCTTTTTTACTTTATCACTCTTCTCCACCATCGGTTCTTTCCCTTTACGTTTACGTTTCTGCTCGTAACTTAACGCAGCTTGTGGTCCTGGACCACCATCACAACCATCATCTCCATCATTACCACCATCACCACCTTCACGTTCAGAATCGGAATCGTCATGAGCCCAACGATCATTAGGTGGCACGACATAATCAATATTTGCTAAATGACCAATCAATCGTTTAAACTATGGTCGGTCTGCCAGACTCTGACCTCTATAAGATCTTAAACGTCTCATTGTTTCTTCATTCATGTGCTCAAGCTTCATAACGTCATCTTGATCCTTATCCAAATTCGGCACCAGATCATTGATCATCATTTGCAAAAATCTGGGATACATTAAAAACTTATGACGGCTTGAAATGTTCTCTTTCAGATGATAAAAACCAATTCCGAGAAGTTGAATGGTTTATTCAAGACAAGGGCAACAAAAGCTGTTTGGAGCATAACTCGGCGTCGAATCCACCCTTACGTCCACCGAGACAGTGAATCAACACATGAAGCAAATACTTGTATTGTTCACACAAGTTTACCTTGTTATACATAGATCTGCCAAAATCTCCATTATACTTTACACGCCCAAACAACCCTCTAATTAATTCTCTATCAAACTCATACCTATCATCGATCGTATCACAAAACCCCAACGAATCTCGGATTACCCCAACTTCAATCACAACCCTTTTACCTTGAATAACTGCCTCAATTTGATTTTCTGCCTCGTTGAGTCTAGCCATATTCCAGAATGCTCGAATTATCTTTTGATAGACAACTGAACGAGTCGAGAGAGCTTTGTAAATTCTCGAGCGTGTCAGAAAACTAATCATGCCCCCGAATATAGGAGAATCTTCAAAGTTCGGCTCAAGATAGGCACAGATGTTGTGGCTTTTTTTCCAAGATAGCATCACAGGAGCTTGTTCAGGTGCTGGATTATCTACAGGTTGTTGCTCAGGAACAGGATTTTGAATATTCTCGTCTGTCATTACTATTAAAACATGCAAACATTAGTAAAATATTCAAAGATATTAACCTGTTTAACGAATGTATCTCATTCGTTAGACATTCGTTATGCATTAATTGTTTACATTCGTTACACATAACGAATCAAACTTATACATTAAATGAATCAACTCAGATTCGTTACACTCATTCGTTATCAAATCCTTTTGTTTTAACGAATCAACTCCGATTCCTTATAATGATTTAACTATTCATTCGTTACCTTAGCGAATCAGATAATTATTCGTTAACAAATTAACGAATCAGACTATCATTCATTATACTGATAACGAATTTGACTTCATTCGTTATGACTATAATGAATCTGACTTAAGTAAACAATTTGACTAACCAGAGTCAATTTTTCTTTTAATTTTGACTAATCAAAGTCAATGACGACGATGAATCTCACAGAAACGATTAATCTTCTATTACATTCAGCGATTAACCATAATAATCAACATCGGAAGGTAGGTTAATATACTTAACACGAACCATCAGTAACTATTTTATTTTAATTATTAGGTTTAATTGATGTTCACTATGCGATTAACATGCACTAAACAAATCAACCGGTTAACCCTCAAATATCCGATGAAATTTCATGCTTATCATATTAGTGTGATAATCATTACCTGTTAAACAAGAATATGTCAGTGAATTGATCTGATGAGCAAATATGAAATTTTAAAGAAAATTGCAAGAGTTCTTTTAGATAGATAGTGAAATAGGAAATGGCGAATGAACAGTTATTTGTCAAACACTGGGATTATAAACCAATAATTTCACAAAACCAGAGGTCATTCGTTCAAATTATGATCCTGATTCGTCAAGAGTTTAAATGAATAGGACTTTCTTTTGTTAAAACTTTAACGAATCTTACATTAATTCCTCTTACTCGTTAACTTTCTAACGAATAAAGGAGGTTATTCGTTAACAACTTAACGAATGATACATTACATCACTTCATTCGTTAAAAATTTTAGCGAATGACTACCATTCGTTATGCACAATGGAAGCGAATGATGATATAACGAATAAGAAACTTATTCGTTATGTTTTAAATAACGAATGGCTTTACATTCGTTAAAACAATTAACGAATCACCAGTTTTTCTTAGCGAATGAGACATAATCTCATTAAGGAATTAAATTAATTATTAAAACCAATTAGGGTTTTAATCAATGATTTAAATATTCAATTAAATCCAATTTAGGGTTTAATTGCATATATTAAAAATACCCGATCAACCAAGAATCGGTAATGTTTAACTTAAACGGATTTTTTACGTTAAAAAATTCAATTGATGCCAATTGAAAATTACGTTAAGCACGAATAACTTAAAAAATTCGGGGTAAAACTTCTCTTCTTTTTGTTTATATTTATTCGTCAACTCGGTAAATCGAAAAATAAAGCAGAAACATTAAAATCTTTTTGTACCTTTGAAAGGTTTTTTCAAATAACAAACAAGGTAAAACAATAAAACTATACTAATAAAGCAGTACGTATTTTTGTAAGTCGAGCAGGGAATCATATTGATCAACATTTCCATCCATCACAGTTTTATTTTAAGTTTTTATTATGACTGGTGTTAAGTCGATTATTGGTATTATTGTCCACTTAAATCTTCGAACAAATTTTTTAGAACTTTCAGTGATATGGTTAATTGGTTCAATTACGCACAAAGATCAAACATAATCAGTTCCAATCTTGATTCAGGCTTAATTTGATTTTCTCCAAATCACCCCAATTTGACTTAAACCTTAGAACCAATTTGATGAAAATGATGATTTTTAAGCAATCATAGTCCGTAATCCCCATTACAAGATATACCCCCATTATCAAGCAATACCCTAAGTTCCGTTTCCATGGATGAGTATGCACGATTTCATCTGTCAGTTTACATACATTGTGTCCCTTGTGGTCCGTTTCTTAATGGTAATGAGATGCGAGCAAGGGGACAATGTATGACTCACAGCGTGGTTTGATCAAGTCTGTAATTCATTTTTGTACACGCAGTACTTTTTGCGATCAAGTTTAGGGACTTAAGTAGTTACACTGCGGGTTCGCTTTTACAAGCAATTTTAATATTCATCGAAATGAATACCAGGTGTAAAACCGCATAAAGACCCAAAGAAATCCGGAACATTAAAGCATCCCATCAATACAGGATTTAAGGTAACAAGACCATACATCATTGAAGCGTTAACCACCAACTAGATACTTTTGCTAAAATTGTTTTCAAATTGATTAGAAGGCTTGAGTATGACCGGTTTATTACATTTCTGCCATCATCATCAAGACTTTTTATAGAACCAATATTCCTTCTTATTCATCAATTTTATGTTTATATCGCTTACTAGCCCATACTTGTTTGTCAAAAGACCTACCAATACATCAATGCAATTAAGCACAAAGTCTTTTATTACTTACTTTTTACTGGACTTAGGAGCAAATGACCAATGTACTGTCATTTTCCATTTTTGCTTCGAAACTCATTTTGAGGAGCATTTTTCATTGTTTTTGGATTTTTCAATATTTGAATGTTTTTGGAATTTTTAAATTTCTCTGTACAAACTGAAAACACAATATTTTTTGGATTTTATATTCCCCCCCCTAAAAAACGACAAAAAATTGAAATAAAAACAAAACAAAAATAAAAAAATGATTTAACCAAGCTTTTGAATATCTTTCAAAGTTTTTAAACCAATTATATCCAGCAAATATTGAAAACGTGTTTTGTTAAACGCTTTGGTATAAAGGTCAGCCTTTTGAAAATCCGTATGAAATTTATCAATTGAAATTAATTTCTTTTTGATGTGTTGTAAAACACTCGTATTTTCCGCACGTTTTATCTACGTATTATATATTTTATATGTTTTAACTCGTTTTAGATAGGTTTTACATATATTTTTTAATCTTGTAGGTTTTGGGTAAAAGAAAGGAAGAAACTGGGACTTTTCGAGCATTCTACAAGCCTTTTACGCATACATTTTCAAGTAAACAACTCAAGGCCCGACCCGTATGCATCATGGAGGCCCAAGACCATATTATATTATATTATATAAAAAAAGTAAAAACCCTAAGTCCAGCAGAAAGTTCCGATCGGAGCAGCAGGAAGGAAAAAAAGAAAGAAAAAGTTTTGTGTGCTAGGGTTTGGGACTTGTGGCGGCTAGCTAAGGAAGAAGACACAAGAACCAAGCCTCGGGAAGGTTTTTCATCAGTTGTCGCAGCCAAGAACAGCCCGGAATTCATTCATATCGTTACATCTTTTTCATTGTTCATATACTTTGATTTACTTGTTCAATTGATTAGTAGTTTTGCAATTACTTGAGATATTGACTTGTTATTGATTAGTATTGGTTATTGAATGTTTGAATTGATGTTTAAGATGAGTTTAATGATGCTTTTATTTATTATTCATGGCTGTCCAAAGATGATTATTGGCTAAACTTGTTAGTTCTACCTAGAAATGATGATTCTTGTTAGTGTTTGATGAGCTTGTTGGATTGTTTGATTGATAGACTTGAATTGTTATTGTAAAGTTTGATTTAAACATGAAATAGGTTGTATTTAAGGGCTGGAAATTCTAGTGATTCATTGCATAAACCCCGTGTGTTGATTGATTAGTTTTGTGTTGATTGATCGGTGCATTGTTTGATTCTAGACTTTGTGTTTAGGGTTTGTTTGCGGTAGGAACAACCGTAGGGTTTTGTTGCGAGATTTTTTGGATTAAGTACAGCGGTTAAACACCTTCTTTGAGACCGAGAGGTGATAGGAAGTTAGGGTTGTATCAATGCCTTTGCATGCTAGAAAAAGGATTGCGCGAGAGCGTGTTCGTTTCTTGTCAGGTTTAGGAATTTTGAGCGACTGGTTGATCTATTTTGGTTTAAGTTGAATTGTTCCTCTATCCTTGGTTGTGTTGTATTCATTACCATTAGGGTCGAGTGTTGGTGAGACCGAGAGGTGATCCTTCATTAGAACACGTTAGCAATTATTTCCCGGTTTGGTCGTTTTAGGCGATTTTGAGTAGTTTAGGCTTGTTGAGTGAGACCGAGAGGTAATCCAGTGAGCCCGAGCGATCCTTAGTCGTGTTATCTTTAGGGACCGGTGTCTTGAAGTCATCCAATCCATTAGCTTGTTAGGCCTACAATTTGATTCAGACCTAGGTAGACGTTTTTCTCCATTCCTAAGTTAACACAGTTTGTTTCCCGTTAAGTTTTCTATTTTTGGTAAGTTTTGTTAGTCAGTCTAGTTAGTTCAGTTAAGTATTTAAAAATCAAAAATCAATATAATTATTATTCTAAGGTAGGTCTTGTCTAGGGTTAGTGATCTTTAGCGTTCTGACATGTCCACATGTTCGATACTCGGACTTCCTAAGTCTATACTACTTGCGATCGTTACACTTGCCGGTTGTGTGTGGTTTTAGGATTTTCGTTTTAATATTAAAGCTTAGTTGTGAGGGTCATATTTATTGGGTTATTAGACACACATCAAGTTTTTGGCGCCGTTGCCGGGGACACGGTTTTAGGCGTTTTGAGAGCAATCCGAGTTCGGACTTACCTTTTGTGCTACTTGTAATTATTTTTGTTTTATTTTATTTCTTTGTTAGAATAGTTTAGATAATATTATTCCTAATTATAGTTCTATGCGACAGATTCTATCTCTAGGACCACCCGACTCGATCTCTAGGACCACCCGACACGGAAGCCAGAGAGAGAGTTTCGTGAGGGACATCGTCCCGTTTCACCCTCGTCCACTTCTTCATCCGATGACCCCGACGATAGGGATAGGATCATGGGCGACATTCCACCACCGAGGAGGACAGTTGCGGACCGGGCCCGACCGGCCAATGCTGGCGCGAGATCCAGCATCGCACCACCCGCCATTGGAGTTGCGACGAATTAGCAGATCCCGTCGAACATTCTGAATACCATTCCTCATTCTGCTCAGTTTCACGGGTTGCTTCATGAGAACCCGTACTCTCATCTCACCAGCATCGTGCGAATCTGCGACACTTTCCATCTTGCGGGCGTTTCCGAAGACGTCGTTAAGCTCCGCGTCTTTCCATTTTCTCTCGCTGATCAAGCGAGTCTGTGGCTCGAGTCCCTCCCACAGGGCTCTATAGCTACTTGGGCTGCCATGCAGACCCAATTTCTTGAAAAATACGATCCTCCGGCTAAAGCCGCTCGTCTGTGTAACCAGATACATTCTTCCCAGATGGAGGACACAGAGAGTTTTTACGAGACCTGGGAGCGGTTCAAGAATCTGTTAGCATTGTGCCCCAACCACGGCTGGCAAGATTGGGCGGTCGTCGAAAAGTTCTACAATGGAGTGACGTACGCGACGCAGAGTACGTCAAAGGACCCCGATGAGTGTATCGTTTTATTCAATGGGTTAGCTATGAGTGGGTACCAGAGACCACCCACTAGAGGAGGTAAGACCGTCGATTCCATCTCATGAGGCATGCATTCGGTGGACACGACCACCGCACTAACGGCACAGGTCGAGGCGTTGGCGAAGATGGTGAAGGACATGCAGACGAAGAGCAAGTTGTGTGAGATCTGCAGAGGGGGGCATGATACCGTTCAGTGCCCAGTCAGTTCCCAAGAGGAGGCCGTAGACTTCGTAGGAAATCCAAACCGAAATCCAAATTCTTTCAATTCTTATAATTCGGGATGGAGGGGAAATCAGAACTCCAACTGGAGGAGCGGCAACCAGTCCGGTTTTCAGCAGCGTCAGAGCCTATTTCAGGATGCCGGTGAGGGAGCGAGCAGTGGGGAGAAGAAGCCCACTTTGGAGGAGATGATGGCGCAACAAACACAGATGCTGTCACAGCTTATGTCACGAGAGGATTCCCGACACAAAGAGACGTAGAAGAAGCTTCGAGAGCACGAGCAGTTCATGAGGAATCAGGGAGCGTCAATTCAGAGTCTCGAGCGGCAGATGGGTGAGGTAGCAAGTAGGTTGAACGAGAGGCCGCAGGGTTCACTACCAAGTAACACCGAGCAGAACCCAAAGGGATTCGCTAAAGCTGTGACAACGAGGAGCGGTGCAGGGGCACGAGAGGAGCCCGGGATTCAGCAGAGAGGAGTTTTCGAGGAGCCTGCAGTAGTTGTAGAGGAGCAGGTGGATGAGGAGATTCAGATGGAGTCTCCACCGGCCCAGGTGCATCGGAAAAGCAGCCCAGGGAGTTCAGCACAGGCCGAGAGACAGCAGCTACCGAGCGAGCCGCCGAGAGTCTACAAGCCCAGAGTACCATACCCCGTAAGATTCCGCCGAGACAGAGATGAGGAGCAGAGTTCCAAATTTCTAGACCTTTTGAAGCAGCTTCACCTTAACATTCCATTCCTTGAGGCACTGACTCAGATGCCTAAACACGCGAAGTTCCTCAAAGATATCCTTTCGAATAAGGAGAAGCTTGCTGAGGTTGCTTCCATCCCATTGAGTGCTAGCTGTTCTGTTGTCTT
Organism: Bidens hawaiensis; assembly: GCF_021521415.1. Classification (NCBI taxonomy): domain Eukaryota; kingdom Viridiplantae; phylum Streptophyta; class Magnoliopsida; order Asterales; family Asteraceae; genus Bidens; species Bidens hawaiensis. The sequence goes on from NW_027505766.1 coordinate 117,569, forward strand.
ACAACGGAAATTACTGGAAAAGATGGCTGATCCAGGGAGTTTCACGATTCCCTGCATCTTGAGTGATAATACGGTTATTCATGCGCTTGCCGATCTCGGTGCCAGCATTAATCTCATGCCGTATTCTGTGTATCGCAAGCTGGGTCTAGGCGAACCGAGGCCTACCAGGATGAGTATCCAACTTGCTGATCGTTCTGTGAAATACCCTCGAGGGGTGCTTGAGAACATGTTGGTTCGTGTCGACAAGTTCATCTTCCCGATGGACTTTGTCATTCTGGACATGAACGATGATGATAGCGTACCGCTTATTTTAGGCCGACCATTCCTTGCCACTGCATAGGCGTTGATCGACGTCTGCGAGGGTAAGTTGATTTTGAGAGTTGGGGATGAGAACATCACCTTTGACGTTCGACAGTCACTGAAACACCCCAAGTCTGCTGATGACTCCCTGTACTTTATTGATACCATCATGGAGCATGTTGGTGAGTTTTTCAGTGAGATCTGTGGAGGATCTTCCTCCAACACTCAGATTCTCGATAGGGACATTCTGGAGATTGAGATGGTTGCCATGACCGACCAGTCAACGGAAGATGACGCCGAGTCACCATCACCCTGAGTCTGAAGTGTCTGCTGAGATCGTACGTGAAGATCCGATGGACCGACCTTCTGTCGAGAGCCCCCCTCCTTCCTTAGAGCTTAAGGATTTACCTGCCCATCTGGAGTACGCGTATTTGGACGAGGAGAGGAAGTTACCGGTTATTGTCGCATCTGCTTTGACGGAGGTCGAGAGAGAGAGATTGTTGAGGGTGCTTCGAGAGCACAAGGAGGCCATTGCATGGAAGATTATCGACATCAAGGGTATCAACCCTTCGTTTTGCACGCATAAAATCCTCATGGAGGATAATTATAGGACTGTCGTTCAGCCGCAGCGGCGGCTTAATCCGAAGATGCAGGAGGTCGTGAAGAAGGAGATCATCAAACTCCTTGATGCAGGGATCATTTCCCCCATTTCCGATAGTTCGTGGGTTAGTCCAGTCCAAGTGGTTCCCAAAAAGGGTGGCATGACTGTCGTCACCAATGAGAGGAACGAGCTCATTCCCACTAGGACTGTGACCGGTTGGAGAGTCTGCATCGACTACCGCAGACTGAATGATGCCACGAGGAAAGATCACTTTCCTCTACCTTTCATCGATCAGATGTTGGAGCGTTTGGCAGGTCAGCAGTACTACTGCTTCTTAGATGGTTTCTCCGGGTACTTTCAGATTCCTATTGCTCCCGATGACCAGGAGAAAACCACGTTCACCTGCCCGTACGGTACGTTTGCCTATCGACGTATGCCGTTCGGACTGTGTAACGCTCCAGCCACATTTCAGAGGTGCATGGTGGCTATATTTCATGACATGATCGAAGACTCCATGGAGGTGTTCATGGACGATTTTTCTGTGTTTGGGAGTTCTTTCGATCAGTGTCTCTCCAACCTTGAGAGGATGTTAGCCCGATGCATTGACACCAACCTAGTTCTTAACTGGGAGAAATGTCACTTCTTGGTACGCGAGGGCATCGTTCTGGGGCATCGTATTTTGAGTGCGGGGATAGAGGTCGACCGAGCGAAGGTCGATACCATCTCTAATCTTCCCCCGCCCACTTCCGTGAGATCCATCCGGAGTTTTCTGGGTCATGCTGGGTTCTATCGCAGGTTCATTAAAGACTTTTCCAAGATTGCGAGACCCATGACCAAAATCTTGGAGAAGGATGCCCCATTCGTGTTTTCTGAGCAGTGTATAGAGGCGTTTGATCTTTTAAAAGATAAACTCGTTAACGCCCCGATCATGATTGCTCCCGACTGGTCGCTTCCCTTTGAGTTGATGTGTGATGCCAGCGATTTCGCAGTCGGAGCGGTTCTTGGACAGCGGAAGGATAAACACTTACATCCGATTTACTATGCGAGCCGGACCCTGAATGGTGCACAGGAGAGTTACACCACCACCGAGAAAGTGCTTTTAGCTGTGGTGTTTGCATTCGACAAATTCAGGTTCTATCTTGTTCTGTCCAAGACGATTGTGTACACGGATCATTCTGCCATTCGTTATCTCTTTAGCAAACAGGATGCTAAACCACGCCTTATTCGATGGATCCTGTTGCTTCAAGAGTTTGATATTGAAATCTGTGATAAGAAGGGGGTCGAGAATGTGGCGGCCGATCATCTTTCGCGTCTTGAGGGAGCTGAGTTAGGAGAGCCGGGGGTCAGGATTAATGACCACTTTCCGACAGAAAGTCTTATGTTTGTTTCGGCTCAGGATGAGGGTTTCCCATGGTTCGCCGACTTTGCGAACTATCTAGCGGACGGGTTCTACCCGAAGATGTCTTACTAGCAAAAGAAGAAATTCTTTGCTGATGTCAAGTTTTACCTATGGGACGACCCGTATCTTTTTCGTTAGGTGCTGACCAGTTGATCAGGAGGTGTGTTGACGCTAAGGAGGGATGGCAGATTCTGAGCCATTGCCATGTTGGACCAACAGGAGGTCACCACGGTGCGAGTTTGACGGCAAAGAAGGTGTTTGATTGTGGATTCTATTGGCCTTCGATTTTTAAGGATGCGCACGCGTTTGTGAGGAGTTGTGATCGTTGCCAGCGGGTCGGCAACATTTCTTCGCGAAATGAAATGCCCCAGAATGCTATTCAGGTTTGTGAGGTTTTTGATGTGTGGGGAATTGATTTCATGGGACCGTTTCCATCTTCACGTGGGAACAAGTGTATACTCGTGGCGGTTGATTATGTCTCGAAGTGGTTTGAGGCCAAGGCCTTACCCACTAATGATGCCCGAGTTGTACTACGTTTTCTCAAGAGCCTTTTTGCTCGTTTTGGTGTCCCGAAGGCGTTGATCAGTGATAGAGGAACTCACTTATGCAATGCGCAGATGGAGAAGGCGTTGCGTCGCTATGGGGTCACCCATCGGCTTGCAACCGCCTGCCACCCACAGACTAGTGGGCTGGTAGAGGTGAGTAACCGAGGGATCAAACGTATTCTTGAGAAAACGGTTGGTTCGAATCATCGGGATTGGTCCGACAAGTTGGATGACGCGTTGTGGGCCTTCTGTACAGCCTACAAGACTCCGACCGGTTCCACACCGTTTCGGATGATTTATGGGAAGGCCTGCTACCTGCCTGTCGAGTTGGAGCACCGTGCTTCTTGGGCCCTACAGAGGGTCAACTTTGATATGTCTGCCGCAGAGAGCACTCGTTTCCACCAGTTGCACGAGTTAGAGGAGCAGAGAGATCACGCTTACGCGCAGTCATTTAGGTATAAGGAGCGGACGAAGAAACTGCACGATAGGAAGTTGAAGGGTAGCAAGAAGTTCAAGTGTGGGGATTTGGTTTTATTGTATAACTCCCGGTTGAGGTTATTCCCGGGAAAGTTGAGATCCCGATGGTCGGGACCGTTCACGATCACTGAGGTCTTCCCGTACGGCACTGTTGAAATAGAGGATAAAGTGGGAAGTTTAAGGTGAACGGTCATAGATTGAAGCACTACATAGGAGAGCCGGTGACTGACCAGACGTTCGAGGTATTCTACCTTGACGGGCTCTCCGAGACTAAGATGCGATGGATGCACACTCGGGAGACTGCCCGAGTTGTAGAGTTTGTATTTATGTATTTGTGTGATGCTATCTGTTTCCTTTGTTTTTTCTATTTTAGGTTGTTCCAAGATGAAACCGCTCGTACTCAATCTCCATTCGAGTCGGTCTATTTAAGGAGTATCCTATTTATATATATAAAAAAAATGTTTATTTCTTTATGTTTTTGTTTTCCGTATTGTACGCCGCTACATGCGAGCGAGTTTGAGTTTTACAGGTTACATTATGCGCATAGTAGCTATGGTGGCGTTTTAGAACAGGTTCTCCCGAGGTTGCGGCCGTGAATGAAATGCTATACGGTCGTTTAGATACTACTCAGCTGTTGAAGATTCTGCACACAAACCAGGGGAGTAACCCGTTCTTTGTTTCAGTCTTGTATACTTTATTTTTATTTTCTGTTTTATTTTTATTTTATTTTATTTCTTTTCCTTATACTCATCGAGGACGATTTCGTTCTAAGTGTGGGGATGGGGTTTATTTTACTTAGTTGTAGAAATTAAAAAAAAAATAGTCACTTGAAATTTGTTTTCTCTACGTTAAACAGGAGATGATATTATTACCGAGTAGTGGTTATTTTATAAATTCTTGGTGGTTTCAAAAAAATATATATAATAAATAAGAACAGTGCCCATTAGACCCGCACGTAATGTATGGTAACCGAATGGTTTGGACTCAGTAATCGTGTGTCGGTAGGCTCAGCCTTTGAGAATGAAAGGGCAGTTTGGTTGTTGACCTAATTGAACCTTTTAAATGGCCTGACTTTAGTGGGAAACATCTTATGGGTTTTGTTTGTTTAACTAAGCTCGTGACAGGACTGGAATGAAAAGCCGGGTCATTCTCAAGCCTCGAGTCGCATGATCGTCTATATATTATAATCTTTTGTATATGTGTCTATTCCTGTGAAGCTCCGTACTTTGTTGCGCGGTGGCGCAGACCTGAACGTTGATGCTAGCAGAAGACAGTTTTGCTCGGCCCTCTGTTGCGCGGTGGCGCAGATCTGAGCCTTGATGCATTTCTGTAGTTTCGTCCAACATGGTATAATAAATAAAAAAATAAAAAAAAATAAAAATAAAAAAAGCCAAATGGCAGAAAAAAAAAAAATTTTAAATCAAAACCACCATGAAGGAAACTAATGTCGGTCGATCTTGACCAAGCTAGAGTTTATAGGTTGTATATGAGTCAAAATGTTTTAATCATGTGGCAAAAAGGTTTAAGTCAAGTTGGGGTGGCACGGCCCGGTAAAACCATAATGGAATTGGTGAAGTGGCAGCAGGGCTTTTAGGTGTGGGTTCCACTTAGTCATACAAATTAATAGAATTGTCACGCCTTATTTGCCTCGGTAAGTATTAGGGGCATGGGTTTAAAGTGGACAGCAATACCGGCAATCGACCAGATCTAGCTTATTAGGTGAAAGTTGGAAGAAATATTTGGGTAACGGGTCACTTGTTATAATATTTTAAAAAGAAAAAAAATATTAATAATAATAGTAAATAAATAAAACCAAGAGTTGTCGGTTGAACTCGGATATGAACCTGTGTAGTAATCTTTTTCAGGGACGAAAAAGTCTTAAGTGTGGGGATATTTGATGTGTTGTAAAACACTCGTATTTTCCGCATGTTTTATCTACGTATTATATTATATTTTATATGTTTTAACTCGTTTTAGATAGGTTTTACATACATTTATTAATCTTGTAGGTTTTGGGTAAAAGAAAGGAAGAAACCGGGACTTTTCGAGCATTCTACAAGCCTTTTACGCAAACGTTTTCAAGTAAACAACTCAAGGCCCGACCCGTATGCATCATGGAGGCCCAAGACCATATTATATTATATTATATAAAAAAAGTAAAAACCCTAAGTCCAGCAGAAAGTTCCGATCGCAGCAGCAGGAAGAAAAAAAAGAAAGAAAAAGTTTTGTGTGCTAGGGTTTGGGACTTGTGGCGGCTAGCTAAGGAAGAAGACACAAGAACCAAGCCTCGGGAAGGTTTTTCATCAGTTGTAGCAGCCAAGAACAGCCCGGAATTCATTCATATCCTTACATCTTTTTCATTGTTCATATACTTTGATTTACTTATTCAATTGATTAGTAGTTTTGCAATTACTTGGGATATTGACTTGTTTTTGATTTGTATTGGTTATTGAATGTTTGAGTTGATGTTTAAGATGAGTTTAATGATGCTTTTATTTAATGTTCATGGCTGTCCAAAGATGATTATTGGCTAAACTTGTTAGTTCTACCTAGGAATGATGATTCTTGTTAGTGTTTGATGGGCTTGTTGGATTGTTTGATTGATAGACTTGAATTGTTATTGTAAAGTTTGATTTAAACATGAAATAGGTTGTGTTTAAGGGCTGGAAATTCTAGTGATTCATTGCATAAACCCCGTGTGTTGATTTATTAGTTTTGTGTTGATTGATCGGTGCATTGTTTGATTCTAGACTTTGTGTTTAGGGTTTGTTTGCGGTAGGAACAACCGTAGGGTTTTGTTGCGTGATTATTTGGATTAAGTATAGCGGTTAAACACCTTCTTTGAGACCGAGAGGTGATAGGAAGTTAGGGTTGTCTCAATGCCTTTGCATGCTAGAATAAGGATTGCGCGAGAGCGAGTTCGTTTCTTGTCAGGTTTAGGAATTTTGAGCGACTGGTTGATCTATTTTGGTTTAAGTTGAATTGTTCCTCTATCCTTGGTTGTGTTGTATTCATTACCATTAGGGTCGAGTGTTGGTGAGACCGAGAGGTGATCCTTCATTAGAACACGTTAGCAATTATTTCCCGGTTTGGTTGTTTTAGGCGATTTTGAGTAGTTTAGGCTTGTTGAGTGAGACCGAGAGGTAATCCAGTGAGCCCGAGCGATCCTTAGTCATGTTATCTTTAGGGACCGGTGTCTTGAAGTCATCCATTCCATTAGCTTGTTAGGCCTACAATTTGATTCAGACCTAGGTAGACGTTTTTCTCCATTCCTAAGTTAACACAGTTTGTTTCCCGTTAAGTTTTCTATTTTTGGTAAGTTTTGTTAGTCAGTCTAGTTAGTTCAGTTAAGTATTTAAAAATCAAAAATCAATATAATTATTATTCTAAGGTAGGTCTTGTCTAGGGTTAGTGATCTTTAGCGTTCTGACATGTCCACATGTTCGATACTCGGACTTCCTAAGTCTATACTACTTGCGATCGTTACACTTGCCGGTTGTGTGTGGTTTTAGGATTTTCGTTTTAATATTAAAGCTTAGTTGTGAGGGTCATATTTATTGGGTTATTAGACACACATCACTTTTCAAAACAATCACGTATAAAGTGATAACGGATTTCAATATGTTTGATTTTCGAATGGTGAACCGGATTTTTGGTGATAGATATAGCGGCCGAATTGTCAATAAAGATAGGAGTAGTAAGAAACTTCAAACCGTAATCCCGCAAATGTTGCTGGATCCAGAGAACTTGTGAATAGCAACTCGAGGGCGCCACATACTCCGCTTCGGCTGTAGAAGTTGAGACCGTTGTCTGCTTCTAACACTTCCAGGAAATAAGCTGGTTTCCTAAGAACTGACAACCCGCTGTTAGACTTGAAATTGATCTTGCAACCTCCATAGTCCGAATCAGTAAAAGCGGTGAGATCGAACTTATCGTCTTTGGAGTACCATAACCCGATGTCTGGATTTCCTCTTAGATAATGTAAGATGCGCTTTACTGCCGCCAAGTGAGTCACTCAGGGACTCGGTTGGTACCTAGCACACAAACAAACAGCAAACATAATATCAGGTCACCATGCAGTCAAATACATGAGAGATCCGATCATAGCTCGATACAGGGTTGGATCTACTGTATCCTCCAATTCATCCAGTGATAAATTGTGACCCACGGGAAGAGGTGTTGAAGGAATTTTGCTGCCGGATATTTTGAATCGGCTCAAGATATCGTTCACGTATTTGGTATGATGGATAAAGATCCCGGAATCAGACTGGGGAACTTGCAATCCTAAGAAAAATTTCATATCCCCCATCGAGCTCATCTCAGTTTGCATCGTTTTCTCGAAATCTTTACAAAGGCTGTCGTTTGTCGAACCGAAAATTATGTCGTCCACATAAATTTGGACAATGAGCAGATCCTCACCCACGTTCTTATAAAATAAAGTATAATCCACAGTTCCCCTCGTGAACCCACTTTCAATCAAATGGTCAGCCAACATGCTGTACCAGGCTCTCGGGGCCTGATGTAAACCATAAAGAGCCTTGTTTAATCGATAAACATGCTCTGGAAAGTCTGGATCCTCGAAATCAGGAGGCTGCTTCACATATACTTCTTCGTGAATAGCTCCATTTAAGAACGCCGATTTCACATCCATTTGATAAACCTTGAAATTTTTATAAGCTGCTAGGCAAGAACAATACGTATAGCCTCCAGTCGTGCCACAAGAGTATATACTTCGGTGTAATCTATGCCTTGTTGTTGATTGTAACCAAGAACGACCAATCGTGTCTTATTTCTCACGATTACCCCGCGGTTGTCCTTTTTGCACTTGAAAACCCATTTAGTCGGAAATGCCTTTTTAACACGGTCGGGTTTATCAATTAAGTCCCATACACTCAGTCGAATAAACTGTTGCAGCTCCTCCTGCATAGCCTCCACCCAAGATGGTTCCTTGAGTGCCATTGTGACATTTGTCGGTTCGATATGTGATAGAAAGCAGGCGTATTGTGCAATACTAAGGATACCCAAAGAGTGCAAATCCGCATAAGCATAAACTATCGAATCCTCAGTAGGAGATAAGTTACACTCAAATTGTTCATTACATACATTAGCTAATTGGTGTCTTGTACGAACCCCGTCATGCACATCACCAATTATCTGTTCCTGCGGATGATTAGAATGAATCCTTAAAGAAGGATTAGCAGGTACAGATACGTTATCACCCAGATTGGTAATATTATCCTCAGCCGAGTCTAAAGAGACAGTTGAAGAGTCATCATCAATTAGAATAGGCTCATTTGTGTCTATAGCTTCCTCTAGTGGTCCTGACGATGAATCAACAAAATCAGCCATCGGAAGACTCAGAAACATCATTCGATGTCTCTGATACGTTAGGAGAGTCATTCTCATCAGCATACGAAGAACTAGGAATTGTGAGACAGTGTTCCTCCAAATAAGATCGATTAAAATCTTCAGGTATGTCTTCAACAGCTGACGTGAACGAATTAAATAAACCGTCGTAATCGAACATCCAATCGGGACCCTTGCCTGTAGGTGGAATGGTATAGCTTTAACAATCAACATGGTACCACTCTTCCACACAACCCGAAGAGATATTGAAGATTCGCTTCTTTGGAGAATGTAACCCAAGAAATAACCCTCAAATGCTTTTTCTTCAAATTTACTGGCATCTCTCTTCAAAATAGTACAAGGACACCCAAATGGTTCCAAATATTTTAGATTTGGTTTGCGATTATTCAAAAGTTCGTAACTTGTTTTCTTGAGCTTCTATACTGTTAATACGCGATTCAGCGTGTAGCATGCTGCATTCACTGCTTCATTCTAGAACTGAACGGGAAGCTTAGAATCAGCAAGCATCGTTCTTGTAGCTTCGATCAGCGTATGATTCTTTCTTTCAGATACACCATTTTGTTGAGGAACATACGATGCACTGCATTCACGATGAATACCCTTCTGAATGCTGAAGAAATCCAATACATTATGCCTGAATTTCGTACCATTATCACTACGAATTCGTCTCACTTTCAATTTCGAAAGTGATTCGATCTTCGTGATAAGATTCTGAATCAATACAGGAGTCTGATCTTTAGATCCCATAAATAACACCCAAGAATATCGTGAAAAATCATCAATCACGACTAAACAATAAAAATCACCCGCGATGCTAGCACGATTCACAGGACCAAATAAATCCATATGAAGTCATTCTAGGGGTGTGATAATCGAATTAATCGATTTACACGGGTGTGACTTCTTCTTTTGTTTTCCCTTCTTGCAAGCGACACAGTGATCATTCAACTTGAAGTTCTTAAGAGTTACACCATCTACCAAATCATTTGAAACCATATGATTCATTTTGCGCATATGGATGTGTCCCATATGTCGATGCCAAATAATCGTATCTTTCTCCGTAGCTTTGGAGACAAAACACGTTTATGAAGGAGAAACGTTTACATTAAGATTCATGTCTAGGACATAAATATCATTCGATCTAGGTGATCTCATGACAACCATTTCTTCAGGAATTGTGTATCCCGGATGTAGGATAACACATTCCTTGTCTGTGAAAACTGTGGTATATTGTTTATCACAAATTTGTGAAACACTCAACAAATTATGATCCACTTTTTCATAATAATTAACTTTTTCAAACGTCACCTTCCCATTTGAAACTTCTCATTCCTTTGTAATCATCCCACCGTTGTTACCAGTAAATGCCACATAACCCCCTTGAATATCTTTGACATTGTTCAAAAGGTTTAGGTTGCCAGTTATATGCCGAGAACATCCACTATCCAATATCCACTTGTGATTTGACATGGATTTAGATGAACTCTGCACAACAAGGTAAAGAAATTAGTTCAAAAAGGCAGCCCAAACCTCACTCTTGGGCTCTCCCTTTGATACCTTAGGAGAAACATTTAAATTAATACTGACATTCTGGACTTGAGAATAAGTGACAGTTTTCTTGGTTTTCTTCTTTAAGTATCCATCATGTATTCTTCCCGAATCAGTGTTTTTACAAATGGGTTGAGCATGGTTAACGAATTTGTTAGAAACATTATCCGAATCAACCCGAACAACTTTCTTCGGATTAATATTCGAATACATTATGACACACTCATCAACTTGATTTTCTTTTACGTTTTGAAACAAACCATTTTTTCGAGTTGATGAGTTTTTGATATCATCTATCTTTTCTTTACATTTTTTGGAAACATGGCCCGGTTCACCACACTTGAAACATAAACGATAGTCCAAAGATTTGGTGGTGAAGCACAGGTCTTATTTGGTAGCAAAGATTGATAAATATCATCTTTGGGTTTCTCAAATGTTACCGTCTTTGGAATTTCATGTTTTAAACCCTTTTTGGTTTTATAGAATTCAAGATTTGTTGAATTTGAAGAATTCTCCAAACTTTGATGATTTTACAAATGTGATAAGTTTAAACACATTATTTCTTGGTTTTTCTTGAACATTAACAGATTTAGATTGATAGAATTTTTGTTCAAGTTCGGTAACCTTTGAAGTGTCATCCTGATATATACTTTCAATCATTTCGGGTTTAAGAAGGTTCAATGGAACTTCATTGTCGAAAAAACTTTTGATAAACCCTTTAACTTAAATACTTACCCATTCGAAGAAACAGACTGGGGATTGGCAAATTTCATCAATTCCTCATCAGTTACAGTCGGTTTATCTGACTTCTTCGATTTAGGAATTACATTAGACTTTTTCACTGAACCTCCCGACGACTTTGAGCCATAAACTACTTGCTCAAACTCTTCAGGTTCACATAGAATGTGATTGTCAACAGGTATATTCTTGTTTTTGACAATCTCATCTGGGTCAGTCAACTCCTCGATTGAACCATCCAATTCATCTTTGGTAAAGACAGCTTTACTTTTGATATGAATCGGTTTTCGAGTAGTTTTAGTTATATCAACATTCTTAGATTTAACAGTAGGCATATCTGAGCATTTTTCCACATCTGGAATGCTACTGTAATCTTCCGTAAAAGGAGGAGGAATTTCAACATATCCTAACCCTGCTTTTCCATTTTTCTTATGAGCATGGTTTACTTCAATGATTTCATTTAAAAGAAACGAGGAATCTCGAAATTTTCCAAGTTTGTTTTTAAGTTCCATGACTTCATTTTCGAGTTTTGAAATACAGGTTCGAAGTTGAAGAATCTCCTGAAAATGTTGATCAACAACAATAATCTTACACTGAATCTCAGCTTTAAGATCATGATTGCTTTCAGACAGATTTTGAATTTTAAGAGTTGACTGTTCTAGCAATTTTGATTTCTGTTTGTAGCATTCATTGATCATAAAGTGATCTTTTGTGAGAGTAGTGTTCTGATTTAAAGCAGTTTCAAGTTTTGCTTTGAGTACAGCACATTCAGCACACTCAATCACTTCAGTTGAAGATTCAAATACATTAATTTGAGGTTTAGGACATACCTCATCAATCTTAGCCATACACGCATAAGATTCAACTTGAACAGGAGTTGATTCGGTTTGAGATGACGAATTTTGATCAGTATCAGTTTCAGAGTCACATGAATCACTTTCCTCATATACATTATCACTGCTAGTATCTTAGAATTTCTCCAGTGGTTCAACAATAGCCATATTAGCTTGGTTTCCCAACAAACGCTGAGACCGATCAACAGCTTCATTAACCACCAGAGCTTGAGTAGCAGTAGACTTATCTTGTTCACCACCAGACCAGATGAATTCTTTCCTGAAGATCTATCTGAATTGCGTGGCCCAGAATATTCTTTTCTTGGTTTATCACATTCTTTGGCAAAATGGCCAAAGTCCCCGCAATTGTAAAATTTCACCTTCAATTTATCGAATCCAACCCTTTTATTCAAAGTAGGAAGATCTTTCCCAGTTCGCTGCATAAATCTCTTGACTTTTCTAACAATCATAGCCATGTTCCACTTGAGATCCATTAACCCAAGTGTAAGTGCACGGATTTGGTGTCCGCAGCTGTTCGAATAGAATAGGGGTAGTTTAGTCTTTATGCTAATGTATAAAGGCTCATTCGCTAAGCATGTTTAGCGAATGAGGCCTCATTCGTTAGAGACTAGGTTAATCGTTAAGTTAGGAGCCCATTCGTTACTACAGTGTAACGAATGGTGGCCTAGTCGTTAAGGTATACCCATTCGCTATGGGTGTTTAGCGAATGGGGCTATGGAAATACTTATTCGTTAGGAATGTTAACGAATGAGAAGTCTCATTCGTTACTACAGTGTAACGAATGAGCCCAGCCTATAAATAGGCCTTCCATAGTGTTATTGCATGGAGATCTGTGCCATATTTATGTTTATGTACCGTTACCATGCTGAATTCTCTCTAGACATTCTAATATATTCATCCTCCATGTAACGCATCCTCCATGTAATGGAATCATCCTTTAACATATGAACACGATCTTTAATGTATCGATTTGCGCCTAGATTCCTGGCTCGTAAATGTTCTTATAACATTTTCACAATTGGTATCAGAGCCGGAGGTTGCTCGTGATACGCAACAGTTCGTGTTCATCGGGTTTTAATCGAATTTGGACCAAATTCATTGATTGAATGATGAATCTGATTATATAATTGTGTTCCTAATCAAAATCTAGTGCTTCGTAATGTATTATGATGGTTAATAATGGTGAATTGAAGTTTCTGCCATGGATGTTTGAAGTATAATTTGAATCGGATTTGGAATGCATTGATGGATAATTGATGAATCTGATGATAGATTCAAGTTCTTGGTGTAAATTCGAGTTCTCATATGTATTTCGATGAATTGATTGAGTGTTTTGATGGATAATAGATGAAATCCGCCATTAATGGAGCTTGTTTTCCAGATTCCGACGACTGTAACTCTTTTTCTGGCGAAGTGCTACAGTAACCAACTTAACTGCTCATTCGTTAAGTTAAATGCTCATTCGTTACTGAAGTTTAACAAATGAGTACATTCATTGGAATTTCACGAATGTGGACTTCAATCGTACGCTGTTCATACGATTGAGAGACTTAACATATGTGTTTACAAATGTGTTCCTATTCGTTCAAGAGTTAATGAATGTGGAAGGTTTCGGTATTTATAACGAATGTGAGTCATTCGTTCATGAGTAAACGTATGTGGACTTTCGTTAATGGGTTAACGAAAGAGACCCATTCGTTCATCTAACGAATGTGGATGGTTGCTTAACAAATGTGCACTGTCGAGAACAAGATAATGTATTTGGAGTAACAAAAAAAAATGGGGGAGATTAAAACTTCGGAAAATTTTGTTAAATGAAATTTTTCGGGGATATTTTAAATATGCGGGATACTCTTCTGGAAAATTTTGATAATATATTTTCCGGCCGACTTTTCACGCATATCGAGGGGCCGAGGGGGAGTAACCGTTTAAGTTAACGAGACGTTTATTGAAGATTTTCAAAGATTTGTTCAAGACCTTGCCTAATTTGTCAAGAAATGGTGGAGATAAAAACTTCGAAGAGCTTATTCGATTGGTATCTTCCTACGTTTGCAAGGATTTCTTGAAAAATTACTGCAATTCAGGTGGTAATTCATGTATGCAAAGCTATGTTTGACCGAGTTCAAGACTGTGTTTGTTCATCGATTGTGGATTGATTTGTTCAAGATTGAAACCTGACTATGTGGGATATGAGTGTCTGTCCGATTACTTCTTTCTGAGGGACTTTGATCCTGACAATGTTGGCTACGAGTATTCGGTGGATTGCTTCTGTTGAAGGGGACAATTCTTGAATGGGTTGATCTGATTGAGGAATATACGAGTCTTGTCATCTGATTGAAGAATATGATCGTTCGGGATTGATTAACGAAGGTTGGAACTCTGAATTATATGCCCAAAGCATTAGTGCATCCAAGTGTATTGGTTGCCGAAGAGCTTCAAAGAGTGATAATTTAGGATAGACGTTATCGAGAGAGTGAAGACCATTGTGAAAGATGTGGAATGATGGAGTTGTTCATGAAGAAGTGTGACGAGTTAAAATGTAAAGATATTTTTGCTTTACCAAGTGAACAGATAACCGATGACTTGCTGCTGATTGACTCGTTTGATCGAACCATATCATATGCCAGTTGGATGATCGGAATGATCACCTGGAGATGCTTATTTGAGGGGGAGATCTGATACGAGTAGCAACAAGTTGTTGGTTTGCTTACAAAGAGTTATATTTTGCCTGATTGAATAAGCCTGAGAATCATCAGCCAAGGGGGAGGTTGGCTGTACGGCTGATGATATGCAGTTAAAGTATTAGCGATTAAAGTATTCGACTTTAATGTATTCGTCATTAAAGTATTGGACGCTAAAGTATTGAAGACTAAAGTATTGGACTCTAAAGTATTGAAGACTAAAGTATTGGATGCTAATGTATTGGAAAGCATTCGACAACTACGGACAAGGGGGAGTCTGTAAGTGCACGGATTTGTTGTCCGCAGCTGTTCATATGAAGTCATGAAAGCGAACAAGAATGAAAACTGTTGTTCAGCCTCTTGAAGATTTACTTTAGGCAGACTTTAAGCTGGAGCATTTGTGCTTGCATTGGCTCCATTTGCCATAAAGCATACATTAAGAGGACAGTTTACATTAGGAATTTCTTCTTGAGCTTGGGCAAAGAAGGCATTGATTGGAATAGAACTTGAAGAATGATTATCTGGCATGGCTCCTCCATAGATTGAAGGATTCTGGTTTGATGAATGCTGGTTCTGATTTTCCTTCAACGAATTTTGACATTTAATATCAAATTCCCTTTCCTCAATCTTATTGATGAATTGTACAGCTGTAAGCTCGGTGTTTCGAAAGAAACCGTTTTCTTTCAATACAAACAAGAAAGTCGAATATGAAGGAGGCAAGGCATTCTTCAGTGTATCAATCTTATATGTTTCAGTTGGCTCAAGATTGACACTGGACATCTCCACAATCGGATGACTAAATCTGTTAATCATTTCTTCAACAGTCTCATTTTTCATCATAATAAAATTTCTGAATTGAAATTTTACGAGAGTCTTCTTACTCTCGAGAGTATTCCCCAAACTTCTTGTTTTCAAAGTTGTGAACAATGAAGCACAGATCTTGACAGTGCTATATTGATGAAAGATTTGTTCAGGTAATGCCATAGTGAGAGTTGAATAAGCTTTAGTCTCATTCTCAAAATCTTTCAACTCTTGAGTTTCATAATTCTTGAATTCCTTAGGAGTCCAACCCATGTTGTCACTGCCTGCCATAGGTGCCGCATACACATCATCGAGAAATCGTACGCTACTTGGATGAACTGATCCCAAGTGAGCATCGAACCTCGGTTCCCAACGAGCAAAGTCTGAAAGTTTTAACAATCTGGGACATTTGTTGTGACTGCCAATTTCATTATCCATGGTCAGCATCTGCTGCATTAAAGCGTTCTGAGATGCTAATGCATAGTAAGAAACGTTTTGCGACGTCATGAGTAGACAATTGTTAAACTTCAAGGACCAAACTTGTCAATGCATAAACTTATGGTTTTACTGTTCACACGATTGAAAGAACAGTAACGAATGAGAATTGTAACTTTTAACGAATGAATGATATTCGTTAAATGATTCAAGTGAATATGACTGGGTAACGAATGAAGTGATATTCGTTATGAGCTGTAACGAATACGAATAATGAATGAGAATAATGTGAGGTATAACGAATGTGTATGGCGAATGTGTATCACGAATGTAGAATGAATAGCGATTGGGGTGAACGAATGAGTTTTTAAGCGAATGAGGTTTGTGTAACGAATGTGGTTTTAACGAAAGTAAGGAATTAACGAATGAATTGTTAAGTATTAGCGAATGAGTTAACGAATGAGCAGTTCATGATTAACGAATCAGTCTTCATCCTTTAATGAAACGGAACACATATCTTCAAACTATTATGATCTTAGTCTAAATCAGTTCTTATTAGTCTGAAATCACTAAAAACATATATCAATATGTTCGTAATTCAATTCCGAACCTTATCGCACTTGTCCGCAATCACAAACATCAACTAATCCTATCAATTAACCATTTCGTCAAATTCCAGTTCGTAAAACTCAAATCACAATCATAACTCAATTCGAAGTCAATCCGAACTTAATCCTCAATACTCAAACCTCTATAACAAACTCCATTTACCTTATTAACATTCAATTACAATTAACTAGAACCTCTGTTTTATCGAATTAATGAATTAGATCAATTCATGATAAAATTGATACAATCCTTGATGAAATTTTGCAATTCATCAACGAATAACATCGAAGATCAGATCACCATGCTCTGATACCACTTGAGAGAGCTCTATCGGATCTAGATCTTGTTATTACATCAATGAACTCGTTGTGTGTGAATACGATTAGGCTAGGATTACGTTAGTGTGTGTATAGTGTGTGTTGAGAGTGTATTTAGACAGAGTAATGAGAGGGAAATCAGAGAAAATAAGAACTGTTACATTAATGATAATATTACAGGGTATATATAGGGGATGACTACATTCGTTAAGTTAACACTTAACGAATGTGTCATTCGTTACATTAACATATACGAATGAATATTTCATTCGTTAATACACTTAAAACATAACGAATAGCTCTCATTCGTTATCTCATTCGTTAATCGAGGTTAACGAATGAGCTTACATTTAATACGAATGTGTTACATTCGTTACAGGGTAACAAATGTAACTTACATTAGAGCGAATGACATTTTACATTAAAGCCCCTATACTAATAAACCATTACATTAATATCATGATAAAGACCGAGATGTACAAAACATGTATCAACAGATTCAACTGCTGAAATCTAATCGAAATAATGTTGTTTCGACCTCCATTCATATGGGGGATTGTTGGAAGATTAAGTAGAAGTGTGTGTGAATGAATTTCTCAAAAGTTGAAGTTGTAAGACCTTGTCCCACATCGGATGTGGAACAAAATAAAAAGTGGTTTATAAGATGCAATCTTCACTACTCATTTGAACCTTGTGATGTGTTTTACTACAACACCTACCCGCGCGCAGGGTGGGGGGGGGGTGCAAAATTGGGTTTCTGGACTGAAATCTATCAAACTTGTGCGTTCCTGCACGTCCCGCGGACACGAATGCAGCTCTGAAAACCCAGGCCCAAGTGAGACAATTTTTTGCATTTGTTTTTGAGAATTCAAATTCATTTCATAACTGTTGGGTCAATGCTATTAATAATCATTCTGTATTGATTATTATAATAATTGTTATCAGTTTCATCTGTTGCACTAATGATCATTATTGAGAATTATTAACTTTAATGGTCATCATTCAGTATAGAATACTATTATGGTTTTGTAACTATAAAACCAGACCATCTATTGCAGTTCAAGACACACAAAAACAGACATAACAATCTTCTCTGCAGCATTATATTGATTTCGTTTCAGGCAAGTCGTCAAGTCCGGCAACACGCTACGACTGTTTTCGAACCGGCGTACCCTGGGAACAGACCGCGAATCTGTTTAAGGGAATTGTGTTAAACACAAGCCCGGTTCACCGTTAACGTCTATTATTCTACTGTTTCGGTTTTCTGATACATGAATAAACAAGAGGTCATACCCCTTGGGGTACCCGTCGCAACATTCCCTCCATCCTAATAGTTTACAAATTGTAAATAGATTTCATTTGGGTTTCACGTGCTTAGAATTAAACTCATGTAATCCTAAAAGCAATTATCACTAAAAACAGCTAAAGCGTTCGAAATTCTATGTTCTATGCGCATTGTTCAACTAATCTACAATCCGTTTCATCATGCAATGACTCGGGTGTTAAAAGGATGGGACAAAAAATGGTAGTTGGTGCTAGATTCTTAGAAATATCCACATATAGGTCAACGTAGTTATCATTTGTTTTTCATTACCCAAAAAAAAAAAAGAGTTAAGAGCCATTTTAGTAACTGTGGTTTGTCCAATTACGCAACTTTAGTGCCGTTTTTGAATTCATTACAAATGGCTATTTGACTTTCTAAAACTTGCAATTTTAATATTTTTTTCCTAACCCTGTCTATTTTTGTTCGTTAAGTCAGGGGCACTTTGGTAATTTCATGATTTTGATTATTTTTTTTCCTTTTCTTTAGACGACTCTCCCTAAAACCCTTAAAACTCTTCATCACCACTCCTGATAGATCGATCATAACCACTCATTGAATCTTCAAGCGATCATGCAATCGATTGACCATAACCGCTCATCATCCCCAAATATGACCGAATTGTGAGTTGTTCGACATGAATCATCTGACTTCGAACCTGCTGTTGAATATGGCTAGTTAAATTAAATTCTTGCTCAATCATCTTGTTGTTTAATCTTCTTCTTTAATCCTAATATGTTTTTACTTTAAAATTTCAACAAACAATCCATACAGCTTTACAATAGAAGTTCACCATGGTGGCAAATTTAACAATGATTCAAGAGGCAGAAAACAATTTGGGTCATGTTGACTTTATTGATATGGTCCATTCTGAATATTTTTCAGTGATTATTATAAAGAACATGGTAAAAGAACTAGGTTATTTAGAAGATGTGATGGCATACCATTACAGGGTCTGTGGATGACTTAGATGTTCGTTTATGACCATTGGGTAGTGATGGGAATGTTATTTAAAGACTTGAATATATTCAAAATACTATAGTTATTAAAATGAGTGTTAGAGGGGGGAAATGATGATGCTAGAGAGGGAAATGATGATGATTTGAATGCTGGATATGAGGATTATCAATTTAGTAGTGATGAGGGAATTTTTGAGAAGGCTGTTGAGGGGTTTAATGATGGAGTTATGAGGGAGATGATGATTGGAGTGAGGAGGTGTGTGATGATGGGAAGGGGTGATGTTGGTAATGATGAGAGGCTGATGTTGGTAGTGATGAAAGAGGTGATGAAAGTGAAGATTCTGATTATATAGTAGATGGAAATTACTTAGATGATGATATAGAAGTAGATATGGATGACTTTAGGATTACTGTGGACTTTGACATAAGTGATGAAGGTGAAGAAGATGAGGGAGATGAAGACTTAGATGATATAGATGTAGAGGAGTAATATTAGTGGTGATCAGACACCATTGCAACATGCTCTTAAGCTCAATAGGAAAAAGAAAAGGGTAAACAAGATGTGGATTCCCCCTTTTATGTTGGCCATAATTTTGAAGGTAAAGATTCAATAAAGTAGTTTTATGTTGGCTTGGGTCAAACAACATGCAATGACTTAAGAAGGCAATTACATGTTAAACTAAATAATAACCGTAGATATAGGATGATTTGTTTAGGTGTGGATCCAAGCCATGTTAGGTTTGAAAGTAAAAGGGATGGGACAAAAGTAATTGGGACTTCCAAGGGTAAATCTGTAGCAACTTCTAGTGGGACCAAAAAAGTGGACACATCAAAGGGCAATTTGCTAAAATCTACTCCTAAAAAGAACCCTTGGATTTTGCACATATCAAATGTTAGACAAGATGGTAGTTGGACTATAAAAACAAGTGTTTTGAAACTTGGACCGGCCCGACAGTCGGACCGATCCGACCGGGACCCGGTGCTACTACCTGTCCGGGGCATGGTATATAGCCCGTTTTTTATTGGACCGGCTGGGTTTTGCGGGTGGTGGTCGAACCGCACCCGGTGACCCGGCAGGTGAACCGGCAATTTTGTTTTTTTTTTCAATTAGATCCATATAACACACCATACCAGTGTTTTAAAAATTCAAAATCGGTCAAACTCGGGGTAATCGGACCCAAAATGGGACATGGTCGGTGCAAATTAGGATAAATTTGGGTCAAAATTGGACCACATCAGCCATGTAGAACGAGTTATTACCTTAATTAGATCCAAAATCGAAGCAAAACTGGACCAAAACTGATATGTGACAAGCATGGTGTGTGTCTCTGTTTGAACATGGGGGACACGGCTGTTATGAACAAATAGGGTTACAGACTTGCAGGGAAAGAATATAATTTTGGCCATTTTAACAATTTAACCCCTAAAACCTCAAATAGTTTACATTTTGTTCATAAATTAGTAAGTTTATGCATAAATTGTAACGATTCCGACGAAACCCGGTATACCCTAACCGGTAGACTGTAGTTACGTCATATTTAATGTCGGGTACATGAATTACCTTATTAATCATACAAGAATACATGGTTCATTGTATTGATTGTACGTGAATATATAATTCACCGTATTGAATATGCGATCAATCGATCGATTGTTATTGAAACCCGAACGAATCGAGGGTTCAATTATAGACGAGATATATGATATTTAGTGATGTTACGAAGTATTAAAGCTTCGGGATAAGTGGATTAAAGCACAGAAAAAGGATTTCGATTTAATAGTACGTCGGTACGTTAAACGAAACATTTAATACCAAACCGAGCAAGAGATGATCGATCAAGCCGAAAAAGATGCACGATAATTAATGATATGATGTTTCAAGTTAATAAAAGTCATGGTTTAAGTTTTTAAAGTTTTTAAATCGGTTTTTTATATAAATTTCATTTTTAAGCCGAAAAACGACCGTTTTAGCCTCGTTTTAAGCCGAATTAAACATTTAACCAAAAAACGAACTGAACCAGATTATCCAAAACATTATCCAGATCTCCGATATCCGAATATGTGGTTAAAAATGGAGAGGTGGGTCCCACCCCACCCCTCCCTTATGCCGATCGGACCTTAAGTCCACATTCCCATTCTTATTTTCTTTTTTCTCATCAAATCTCTCAACATCCTTCAATCCTTTCCACTTTAACATCCAAAAATCCGGAAATTGAGCAAGAAAACCGAGGTAAAAATCGTGTTATATACGTGTTCATCTTCGTTTCTTGAGTTTGTTTGCAAGAAAATGAGGTTTCAAAGATGAAAACCGATTCTTGCATGATCAAGTGATGTATACGGGTTATACAAGGGATCTTGGTCCAAGAAATGAGTTAAACGAATCAAAAACGAATTTTTACGGTTAAATATTTGTTTTTGGAATCATAACCGAAACCATGAAAGAAATGGCTTGATCGTGAGTGTAACTTGCTTGGTATTGTGGTATGTTGTTTGTAGGCTCTGTATTTAGTGTTAGATAAGGCGGAAAGACGAGTTTGTAGCTTGTAGTGGCGGAAAACGAAAGGTATATTCGGTTATGTTCGGTTTTGGGAAATTTTGACAGATTGTTGATGCTTTAAAGTTAGGTCATGAAACTTTACAGAGGTGTTAAACACATAAAAATATGAGTTCTGTGAATTTTTGGTAATTTTTGGATAAAGGATGAATATTTGGTGAATTTAATGCTCGGTTTTGGTCAAAAATGGTGAAAAATAGTTAAATATCATGAAAAATTCTGGAAAATTGCAGATAAGCTTTTTATATCATGCATAAGTCACACACAAAATTTGAGGTCAGTTGGAGAAGTCTAAGTAGGCTTTTTGGTTAAACGAGTTCTAGGGTGTTCTAGCTCGGTTTTAGTAAAAATGGCATGTAAAAGAAGATTTTGGTTCTGGAAAAATTACAGGGGATTATGTGGATGGCAGGGGACATCCAGGAAAAATTTGGGATTTTTCTAAGATCTTTTGGTATTTACGACATATTTAGTGTTTAAATGGTGTTTAAAAATAGATAAATAAATTTTAAATATAAGAATTAATTCTGGAAATATTTTTATAAAATTACCCACTGTTAAAAAGTGATTTGTGCAAAATTTCAAGATCCGAGAGTAAACGGATAATTATTTGTGCTAATTATCAAACTTTTAAAGTTAAAACGCGTAAACCGGTGAAGTTCGCTTAAGCGAGCTGACTGGTGTATAAAAACCCTAAAAATGAACTATTTTCATATAAATGAGTTAAACAAGTAAAAATAAATCATCCGAAAATAATTCGGATGATTTGAGTAATTTTAACCTATTTTAACAGTTTCCGGTACGCTAAAGACGGAAACGGGTCCCGCGGCCAAACGGGGCGTCTAAACCGAGCTCAAATTTCACAACTTTACTTAAACTATCAGTCAACGACTATTTTCGGGTCGTGTGTGACCAAACTCATTTTTGAAACATAAAAACGGATAACCGTGCTAGGCACGCAAAACGAGAAAAACGACTAATAGTAGTTGTGACCATGGAACTCTAAACGACATCACAATCTGAGTCCGGAGAAGTGTTTCTGGGTTAACCTTGCCCCCAGAACGGGTACAGTGCTGGGTTAACAGTGTCCCCAGATGTACCGGTTAACTTAGTTAAAGTTATATTAATAATGAGTGTATAGTAACGATCGTAGGGATCATATTACAGATTGGACGTGTTAACTGATAATGATTGTTGTTACCTGCTTGCATGTGCTAAGGTGAGTTTCACGAGCCCCTTTTCTGAACTAATTTCGAATATTTTCTCGGGGCGGAAGCATGTTTTTACTGAAATGTTTAAATACATACTGAACGCATGGACTTGCGTGGATTTATATATATTTTATTGTACGGGAATCGTACGGAAATGTACTAAGATGGTAATTGTCTGAGTTGCTAACATTCTAAGGCCCCGGAACACGAGTGATTAACTGAAAGCCGGTAGAGTGTGGATAGTACTATTGGTCTGACAAACCCAACTGGTCCGGCATGGATTTGCTGATGTTTCCCAGCCAGTTGCACATGTCTATTTTGTTGTTGAAATATATTTTGCTATGTAATGTTAGACATAGCGGTTTGGGGCAGTTCCGTGGGCGGGGGATATGCCACGGGGGTTGTGTGTGATAGTCAGAGGTTTCACTTGTGGGCTCAGCATAATTACATCGTAATTCTGGGTTAACATTGCCCCCGGAATGAGTACGGTACTGGGTTAACAGTGTCCCCAGATAATATTATATTTTGATATGGATTTATCATGGTTTACTCAAATTGTGAAACTCACCAACTATTCGTAGTTGACCCGTTTTCTCACATGCTTTTCAGGTACAATTAAGATGAAGTGATTGCTTACGTGATAAGTGCTTGATGTGTGTAAGATTTGCGTGCAGGATATTAGGATACATTATAACAAATAGAATTATGTATCGTATTGTATGATGTGTGTATCACCTAGACGGTAATTAAATACAAGATAATGTAATTTGAAGTATATTAATGTATTCGGTTTTCTTTATAAACAATGTGGTTGATATCAGACGAGTCTGTCGCACCCCGTTTACGTTTCCGCTGCGGTTGCGGGGTGTTACATAAATGGTATATAAATTTACTAACTATGTATAAAAATATGTAAAGTTGTATATAAAAATTAGTAATTTTTTATTTATGACGTCATCCGGGTCACACCGGTCCGCCGACCTTTGACCCGGTAAGGCGTCCGGGTCGATATCCGGGCCAGGTCTGAAAACATTGATGAAAACCTAATTTAAAGAGCACACTTAATTTAAACAAGAGATGTGAACTTGTGCACCATAAATTGGTTGGCCAGGGAAATTGAACCAACAATTAAAAGCAATTCAAACACTAAGCCAAGATATATGGCAGAAGACTTGATAAAGAAATTTCAGCTGCAGATTACCCCATATCAGATGTGCAGGGCCAAGGTCATGGCTAAGAAGAAGGTACTTGTATATTTTGAGGATAAATACGGGAATCTAAGGGATTACACTGAAAATCTTGCTAGATCTAATCTTGGTACAACAGTGAAATTAGATGTTGAACCTTGTTGTAACCCTAGTGCAACTAAAAAGTTCAGGAGAATATATATATGTTTTTTTGCACTAAAAGAAGGGTTTAAGATAGCTAGGAGAGATTTTCTTGGTTTTGATGGGTGTTTTATGAAAGGGCCCTTTCCAGGGCAGATTTTGACACCTGTTGGAATAGATGCAAATAATGGAACTTATCCAGTTGCATACTCATTGGTGGAGGTTGAGACAAATTCTAGTTGGACCTTGTTTTTGGAGTGTTTGGGGGATGATTTGGATCTTTATTCTAACAGTAATTTAACCTTCATAAGTGACAGGCAGAAGGCTAGTTTACATACGTATGATTGTTTGCTTATTTATGTACATATGGTTGTTTGATTATTATACATACATTTAATTGTTTTAGGGCAGATTACCAGCTATAAAAATATGTTTCCAAGTGCTGAACACAGATATTATTCAAGACATATACATGAGAAACATGAAACCTAGGTGGAGAGGTGTGATGTACAAAACATGCTTCAGAAATGTGCCTTTGCAACCATACCACAAGAATTTGAAAGATGTATGAAAGCAATACCGACTAAAGATAAATCACTCCATGATTGGTTGAAATAGATTCCACCCAGATACTAGCAAAGAGCTTATTTCAGTGGTAAGTACTTTTTCGTTAGCATTAGTGGTGAATGAGTTATACAAGTTGTCTGATGTTGTATTTCCTTGAATTTATTTAGTGGCGAAGGTGTTAGACAAGTTGTCTGATGTTGTATTTCCTTGAATGAGTTATACAAGCTTATTTTGGTGCCTTTGCAACCATACCATAAGAATTTGAAAGATGTATGAAAGCAATACTGACTAAAGACAAATCACTCTATGATTGGTTGAAAGAGATTCACCAGACATTGGTCAAGAGCTTATTTCAGTGGTATGTACTTTCCCATTAGCATTAGTGGTGAATGAGTTATACAAGTTGTCTGATATTGTATTTCTTTGAATTTATTACAGTTAGGCCAAGGTTTGATATTTTATTGAACAATCTTTTTGAGGTCTTCAATAGGCAACTGATTATTGCAAGGGACAAACCTATTATAATTTGTCTTGATTACATTAGGGAGTTTATGATGAGAGGATGGTTGTGGGGCATATGACCATTGCTAAGTGCCAAGGGACATTAAAACCAACTGGTTATTTGAGAAAATCAAGACTGTAGCCAATTTATACATTGTTATTTGGAATGAAAATACCAAATATCAAGTTACTGGTCCTACCAATGAGAAAAGAGTTGTATGTATGGAAAAAAGGACTTGCTCACGTAGAAGATGGGATCTAATTGGCATGACATGTAGGCATGTAGTGGCTTGTATTTATAATATGGCAATGAATGGACATATTGATTGCATACCAGAATGGTGGGTGGATAAAGCATATTGGTTAGAGACTTAGGAAAAGGTCTATCAAAAATTCTTAGACCCAATTAATAGTATGGACTTATGGCCAATCTCTGCATGCTTAACTACCTTAACAACCCCAAAATATCACAAGCAAAGAAGTAGACCAAAAAATATAAATAAACAGAAGTCTGCCGAGGAAGTTCCTGAGTTAAGTCAATGACGTGTGTGAATATATATAAGTTTAAATAAAAGTTCGACACAAATTAGGTTTTAAAAATAGGTTTTCACTTACAACTAAACCACACACGAAAGGCAAGTGCACCTATCATTTGTAATAAAGTTAATAAAGTGTCGGCAAGAACTGAGTGTCAATTCAAGGATCCGGTGATTTTCTAGTACTAAATCTTTGTAAATGAGTAACCAAAAAAGAAATTTTGATTTGAATTTAACTAACTAAACAATCATATAATGAAATAAAGCAAGTAAAATACAAGAAACAATCAATACAAAGAAGCTAACTACACATGAATTCACTCCATTAACATGATAAAGTAGCAATGACATGGTAAAACATCATGAATCTAAAATAAATACAAGATTGCAATCAAGCAACCTAATACTAACAAATAATTAACATGATGGGTTTTCAATCAACAGATAAGCATAGACTAAATTGTTTGTCAAAACAATAAAGTCTCATAATCAAAAGAAAGCTAGCATGAACAAGCATTCTAACCAACTAAAATTATATTAAACTAGCCAAATTTGCGATATCAACATAAACTTATGAATCTTTAACTAGCAAGTCATCACCATGTCAAGAATCATAACCAAACCCATCAATTTTCCAATATCAAGTGCTAGGTTCTATGCTTGTCACAATTTTACAACCAAGTTAATTTTCACTAGTCATTCCTAACATAGAGATGTAAACAAATCAAGCATAAGCATTCAAAGTTTACAAACAAACACCTAAAACATAGTTTTCCAACATGAATGTTCAAGCATTTGTATAAATAACAAAGCTATTCAACTCTAACAAGCATGAGGACCATCTATATTAACTCATAAGTTCAACATAACTTGAAAGAACACCAATTTACCAAAATCATGCATAGATAAAATATCAAATTAGTAAAAAGCTTCAACATTGTCTAGATAGTAAAGTATTTAGCCTAAGGCTTGATACACCTACAAACATTCTTGAAATAATCGTACAAAACATGTTCTTAAACATAGAAATGCAAGCCAAAATCAGGCAAGGATTGAAGGATGGAATGATGAATCTTGTGTTGATGGAAGCCTCCAAGAATCCCCTAAAAATTCTGCACTGTGTAGAGAGAGAATACCCAAGACCCCACACTTGAAATTGTAGGCAAATGGATGCTTATAAAGCTGTCTGCGTGAAGTGTACTACCATGCACATCAGGTGCACAATCGTGCACCGATTTAGTAAGTCAATGTTATGCTTTCGTTTGATCAAATCGTAGTTGTCATATTTGGTTAAAAGTCTAAATCACTTTTTGAGAAGGTTGGCACGGTCGTGCACCTTTCTGGCACGGAAATGCACCAGGGGCGGATCTTGAAAATAATTTTAGGGGTAGCATAAATAAAATTTTTAACCGTACATTAAGAAAAATTTTTTTTTCCGCGGTTTCACGTTTACAGGGCCCGATTACGTGTTTCACGCGTAGCGGAGCCCGGTAACACGTTTTACTCTTGCAGGTGTCTGGTTACGTGATTGGTGCATCCTGGGTTCGGTTTCGTGTTTCAAGCGTACCAGCGCCCGATTAACCCATTAGCAATGGCGTATTAAAACAAGTTGGTTTGTAATGGGACGCATCAAAATAATCTAAACTTGTTTGCTTAATGATATTGTAAAAAATTATTCAAACTTATTAACCTACTAATACAATGATTTTATTGATATCTTTTGATATTGTTAATGAGTAGTTTTAAAGTTTACTCAACTAACATATTGATAAACACAACATTTAATTAAATAATAAAATAAAAGAGTTGCACATGTTTGAACTTGAAGTTGGAATATTTAAACTTGGTGATGAATCAATGTCATTGTTTTCTTTTCTTTGACGTTCAAAAAAGTTGCTAATAAGAGGCTGTATACTCACCTTCAAACTTCCCTAAACAAAATTTGAACCAAAAACATAATATCAATTCCAATTTACACATAAAACTAAAGGGCTAAAACCCTTATTAATTCCAACTAAACATAACCCTAAATACCTAATCAATTCCAGTTTAAACATAAACTCTAAATCCAAAATTAATTCCAATTTAAACATAACCCTAACTCCCTAAATACAAGAAATCTTATCGGAAAGGAGAGACCGAAGGTGGAGTGACCGAGTGAACTGGTGGTGGCTGGTGGCGAGCAGGCGGTAGGTGGATGGAGGTGGAGGTGACGTGGTGGTGGCTGGTTGCAGTGTCGTTAGCAGAGTACCAAGTCTGAGGTCTGCTCCTTTTTTTATTGTATTATTTGGGTTATTGGGTTTTTTGGTTTGGGCTTTATAGTTTAAGTGGGCTTTTTTTGGGTTTAAGTATTAAATTGGTTGGGATTAAAATACATAGGGGTAACGTTATTTTTTGTTCAGGGGTAACGTAACACGAAAATCGACCAATTTTTTTTACACTACCGGAAAAACGTTGAGGGGTACCCCTCCTCATAAATGCATAAGCTATATCCGCCTCATAAGCTATATCCGCCACTGTCGTGCACATTGGCGCGTCACTGTCATGTGCACTGCCATGCATCAGGTGCATGCTCGTGCAGTGGTCATGGTCATGCACCTTTGATCTGAACTGCTAGTACAGGTCCGTGCACATGCACCTTGGTCCTTGCACGGTCATGCACCTCTCTAGCATGGTCATGCACGTTGGTCCTTGCACGGTCATGCACCACCGGCATGGTCATGCACTTCCCTAGCATGGTCATGTAATCTGGCATAATCATTTTTTTTTCGCCGCAAAACGCCATTTTTTTATCATTTCTTGTTGGGCGAACGTTCGAGCCTGCAAATTCGCAAATAACTCAAATAAGTGCCAAATACAATGAATTTACATGGAATTTTCTATAAATATAGTGGTAATTTGATGAATAAATATGTACACTTTGTGTCCTATCAAGCATCCCCACACTTGAACTTTGATTTTCCAGAAGCGAAATCAAATGAAACAAAACTCCCAAATGGCAGAAGAATCAAGTGTAACCCGTAAGCAACAATAAAGTATTCAAGGCTTAAAATATTTATGTCACCCCCCGATTTAGGGTCTAGAAGTGTGACTAATAGTTGATATCTGTTTTGTAAATATATCAGAGTTGCGAGTTTATTTTAGCAGAAGACTTTAAAATAAAATATATATTTTAATAAAATGTTGGGTTTGAAAATACGTGTTTGATGTTTACAAATAATGTTTGAGAAAATATAATTTACAATATTTATCAAACGTCTTATCCATTTGGTAGCATCTAATGACTATATCTCTAATCTTCTATCATGTCTTGCTTATCTGGTCTAACCTGTCTAATTTCCTGTAAAATGGGTAGAAAAATACGTTAGCGATATGCTGGTGAATCGTTGAGTCATTGACTCTAAAACATTTTTTGAAATATTCTACAACACAAATATAGTTTTCTATATAGCTCAGCAGGGCTTCTGCTTTGTCCATGGGGCGTACCACTAACATACACACAAAAGTCAACAGTATCTCCGGGATCTGTGCCTATCTAGAGATATGGTTTGAGACTGACGCATAGCATGCCTGCAACTTGTCAATTATGTTTGGATCCAGACATATGTGTATTCAGTCTAAGCGCTTTTATTTCTATCTTATTTTATAATGTTTTTATAAAGGTTTTCGGACCCTTTCAAGATAAATAGTATATTTGTCTTTTCAACTTTAGACAAATAACATATGTATCTCTTCAGAGTAAAATAAATCAGTTCAAACTTTTTAAGATAGATGGTGTCTTTGACTTTTCAGCTTTAAGAAAAATAACCAGTCTTTCTATTCAGAGTAAAATCGGTTTGTTAAACAATTAAATATATTCACCTTTCGGCTTGTCGGTGAATTTGTTTAAAGGTTTTCATTTGTAAATATGTTTTGACTTTTCTGAAACAAATACCGCTTGTTCCATAGGAGTATGACTGTTAAGTAAGTTTAACATATTCACCTTTCTGCTTTTTCGGTGAACTGGTTTTGGTAATCTTTACGTTTATAGATGCTTAACTATCATAAATACCTGGATCTTCTACTTTGGTCTAGCTACAGACCATACTGGCATGGTTTTATCATTTCAAACCTCGTTTAAAAATACTGGTTCGGTTTTTAGGTCACTTAATTTTAAATAAAATAATACAATTAAATATGAGACGGGTCGCAACAAGATGAGACGGTCCATATATGTGACACCTGTCATAATGAAATCTTGACCAGTGTTAAAATTTTGGATGAGACAGGCCGTCACATGATTAGACGGTCCGTCTAATCCTTCTGTTTGGCCCGCTAAGGCTAAAAAATGATTTTAACATCATTCCAGTGTCCTTTTGTGTGTTCCAAGACATTATACACGCTTAAAATACTTAACATAACTTTTGTAATTTAGCATGTTTGAGGTTTGATTGATAATAGCTTGGATACTCGCTTAAATATGATAAAGGAACTTAAACGAGGGTTAGAACGTGCCTACCTTACTCTCAAGCTTATACACGACCTAGTAACGACTTGTTATAACCTCTAGCACTACTAGAAAGTGATCAGAACCACACTACAGCCTCGCACCACCCTTGCTAGGTTTTTGTACTTGCTTTAAAACTTGAAACACTCACTTATACTGGCTTAAAATGTTATAAGAGTGATTGGTGATGTTGCGTGATGCTTATGAACAACCTAGGCATGCTTTTATAACCCATGGAGTGTATGATGAGTTATAACATCGGTTTTGACATGTTAGGGTCAAGGTTAACACGTTTTTGTGACTCGGCTGATGAGACGGACCGTCTAATAATGAGACAGTCCGTATAGTAGGGCCGTCCCAAAATTGTAGGCGGATGAGACACCCTATCTCAACACAATCTTACTATCAGAGTTATGAATGAGATGGGCCGTATAATATGAGATGGTCTGTCTTATCTGAAGTTTAGAAAATTATAGATGGCACCCTGGACTTATGTTTAGCAGATTGACAGTTTGGTCCCTCAACTTATAAAACATCAAAACTAAGGTTCCAATGTTATTTTCACGCACTTTTATGCATTCCTTTTATTTAGGATAACATTCCTTGACCCCCTTTAACTATTAAAGGTTTGTCAAATTTGGCACAAAAGTTTCCAGGTGTTACAATTTACAAGCAAGCAACCAACAATTGATGGTTAACCAATCAAGCCTATTAAGGATGAAGACATATTAAAAAAGAATGATATATTGATTGTCATACATGCACACTTTTTAAACCTCCACAAAGTTCAGTCACACTCGGCTATATTTAGTGATTATACATGTAATGATGTATGTTGAGAACACTCGATGCCAAGACGGTGATTAAGCAAAGCATAAATCTCTATTAACAATGGCACATACAAGGCATAAAACACAAGTACTTGAGGGTTGTAACTTGGCTTAGGGTTGGGGTGAGTAAATTTTTGGGAAAACTGGCTCAACGGCTAGAAATTCGGAACTAAGTTAAACAAAAAACAAAACTAACTAATTAAACCTAGCGAGTTTACAAGTCGAGAGCTAATGAACAAAAAAAAAGCTCTTTTGAATCATCCTTCACTTAATGTGATGAAATAAACTTCTTATTTTACTACTTTTTTTTAATACAAATTTTTTTCTTTATTTTTTTGTTGTTTTTTTTTGCAACTATAATACAAACTAACAATAAGCACTTAGGGAATTAAGCATTGTGCTTAGCTACAAAACTTCCCAAGTGATAAAAAATACATAAAAATGATAAAATATAAAAAAATAGACTCAACTTAGCCGAACCATATTTCTAACTAAAAAATAGGTGAAAAATAAAAGGCAATATGGCTAAGTGGGTGATAAAATGGGGCGAAAAAGAAAAACATTAGAAAATGCTAAACATGGGCAACTGGGGAATAATGTTGGGTGAGGGAAATATAAGTGAAAAAACAGCTAGACATGGGGTTTGTCATAAATTAGTCAATGCTTTATACAATGCATATGTCTATGATTTTGAAACACATGACAAAAAAAAAGTTTTACTTTGCAATAAGCTCCCGACTCACTCAATTGTCCGCAAAAACGTGAGGAAAAACAATCTGACAAGGCTAACTCACAGAAACGGGCGGAATGGATAAAAATTGCAAAGTAATGCATGTGAATCTTTTTTGTTTGTCATGCTTAGAGGTATGTCTTTTAAACAGTTTTCGGACTTGATTGTTTATAAAGATATTTGTGCTCCAAGACAATATATTTAAATCTTGAATTTAAAAATTAAAGAATGCTTTATGGTTTATTATCTTGATTTAATTTTCACAAAAAATTTATGTTAGGAGTTTTTGAAAAAAAAAAATAAATAATTTGGAGAAACAAAGTTCAAATCTCCTCCCCACACGTGAATTGTACATTGCCCTCGATGTACAACAAAAAAAATTATGCATAGCAAAAGTAAAAGTATGAAAGAGAGAACAGAAAACTCCCCTGATCACGTGTCCAGAAAGTTGCCAAATGTGTGCCTACAAAAACCTAGCAACTCATGAAAGCATCCAAAGCCAAGCAAACCATAAAATGCCACTGACATACTAATAAGGACATCATAAACCCATCATATATAATAAAAGCATTCAACAAAAATCATCCCAAAACCAACATAATCCAAACCATCAGACTATAGTTTGCAACAAAACAAAGTGCTAAAAGAAACACAAAAATGGGTTGAACACAACAAGAGAAAATGGTGCAACCCTACATACTACCATAGCCGAAAACACATGAAACTCCTAAACATGCTGCATTTTGCAACAGTCGATAGCTAGACTCACAACCCCTCTATTTAATTGTCTTTGGGGTAGAAAATGTAATCCTTTTATAAACGGGTGGCTCTTTGATATTGAAAATTGTTATATGACCCATTTAGTTTGATAAGTTTACCATAGATTAATAAGAAAATGATGGTAAACATAAAAAGTGTTGTAGAAAAAAAAATGGGCCGTGCCACCAACACTTATATTTACCAGACCAAACCTGATACAATTTATGTAGTGAAGAAGGCGATCGTCTCGGCATTTTGTTATACTTTTGATGTGTTCATATGAACATTAACACGCCTTGAACTTTGGTTGGTCTGGGTTTCTCCACGTCCTCTCCCGTAGTGTTTTTTATTTGAGTGGCGATCCATCATCATGCTCATCCATGGGCGAACATTCTTTAGTGCAAGGTAGTCGATCGGATGTCAGCATAGTCATTGGTTTATTGGTGAACCCATTCACTTGCAACTTTTCTTCTTGGTGCGGTTCTTTCTTGACTTTCATGGTTGGTTTTCCAAATGATAATGCTTCTAATTCATTAAGATCACCAACCAAGTCGAACTCTTTTTCATTCACTTCTATGAGTGATATACCTAACAACTCATCCCCAAACTCATCTTCCCACGATGGAATAATATGAACTGCAGATGGGACTTTTGCGGTACTTTGTGGGCTTGAGAATTGCACTTTGTCCATTATGATCTCCGGTTCTTGAGTTTTCTCCAACTCAATAATGTATGAGGGTTATGGTGCTTTAATTTCATCCTCGATATCGCTATATATGTTGTGATTCGTGTAGCAAGGCAAACTCTCCGGTCAATAGCTAGCACAAAGTTCATTGATCACAATACTTTGGGCCTCTATTCTATGGAGTTGTTCCTCGGATTTACAAGTATCAAGTATCGGTATCCCAATATCTTGCATGCCTTTTTCGAGCATTGCGTCCATACATTTCATTCTTTGTGCCCAATACTCTAGAAATCCCAGACTAAGCTCGAGTTGGGAAGGTGATATGTTGGGACCCTCAAATGGTTATGAATAACGGTAAGGTTCTTCATTAAAATCGGTGAAACACCCCGGTGAATAATAATAATCATGTGTGTTGTGGGGTTTCCCACAGATCTCACACCAAACCTGCGTGTGATAATTCCCATTATCATAATAATACCATACATTGTAATCTCTGTAGCACTTCTCCATACGAATCACTACAAGGAATACTCAAACAAAAAATATCACGTGCAACACATATACACGAAATAAAAATGAACTAAATAATGACTAAACCAAAAAAATATAAAAAATAACACATATACGCAAAGTGGCTAAAAAATAACTAAACAAGTAAAAGACACTAAAAATTAAAATGAAAATAAATAAAAATAAGATAAAAAATGAAATAAAGTAAAATAAAATAGATGAAAATACGAACAAGGCTAAATCAAAGACTCGGATCATTCTCGAAAAGTCACCACCGGAAACGGCGTCAAAAACTTGACGTGTGTGAATATATATATATAAAAGTTAATATAAAAGTTCCACACAAATCGGGTTTTAAAAATAGGTTTTCACTTACAACGAAACCATACACGAAAGGCAAGTGCACCTATCGTTTGTAATAAAGTGTCAGCAAGAACCGAGTGTCAATCCAAGGATATGATGATTTTCTAGTATTAAATCTTTGTAAATGACTAACCAAAAAAAGAAATTTTGATTTGAATTTAACTGAACAATCATATAATGAAATAAACAAAGTAAAATACAAGAAACAATCAATCCAAAGAAGCTACCTACACATGAATCCACTCCACTAACATTATAAAGTAGCAATGGCTTGGTAAAACATCATGAAATATAAAAATAAATACAAGATTGCAATCAAGCAACCTAATACTAACAAATAATTAACATGATGGGTTTTCAATCAAGAGATAAGCATAGACTAAATTGTTTGTCAAAACAACAAAGTCTCATAATCAAAGGAAAGCTAGCATGAACAAGCATTCTAACCACCTAAAATTATATTAAACTAGCCAAATTTGTGATATCAACATCAACTTATGAATCTTTAACTAGCAAGCCATCACCAAGTCAAGAATCATAACAACACTCATCAATTTTCCAATATCACGTTCTAGGTTCTATGCTTGTCAACAATTTTACAACCATGTTAATTTTCACTAGTCATTCCTAACATAGAGATGTAAACAAATCAAGCATAAGCATTCAAAGTTTATAAACAAACACCTAAAACATGGTTTTCCAGCATTCATGTTCAAGCATTCATGTTCAAGCATTTGTATAAATAACAAAGCTATTCAACTCTAACAAGCATGGGGACCATCTATATTAACTCATAAGTTCAACATAATCTTGAAAGGACACCAATTTACCAAAATCATGCATAGATAAAATATCAAATTAGTAAAAGCTTCAACATTGTCTAGATAGTAAAGTATTTAGCCCATAAGGCTTGATACACCTATAAACATTCTTGAAATAATCATACAAAACATGTTCTTAAAATAGAAATGCAAACCAAAATCAAGCAAGGTTTGAAGGATGGAATGATGAATATTGTTTTGATAGAAGCCTCCAAGAATCCTCTAAAAATTCTACACTTGGTTGAGAGAGAATCCCCATGACCCCACCCGTGAAACTGTAGGCAAATGGATCTTTATAAAGCTGTCTGGGCGAATTACATTACCATGCACATCAGGTGCACGATCGTGCACTGATTTTGTAAGTCAATGTTATGCTTTCGTCTGATCAAAATCGCAGCTGTCATATTTGATTAAAGTCTAAATCACTTTCTGAGAAGGTTGGCACGGTCGTGCACCTTTTTGGCACGTTCATGCACATTTGCATGTGCACTGCAATGGTTCATGATCGTGCATGGGTCATGGTCATGCACCTTTCAACTACACTGCTAGTGCGGGCCCATGCACTAGCAGTCTTTGTTCTGGCACTGTCATGCACCTTGGTCCTTGCACGGTCATGTTCCTCTTCGGCATGGTCGTGCACCACGGTCCGTGCACGGTCATGCACCTCTTCAGCATGGCCATGCACCTCCGACATGGTCATGCGCTTCCCCTACATGGTCATGCACATCTGGGCATAATTAGTTTTTTTTACCGCGAAACGCCATATTTTTGTCATTTCTTGTCGGGAAAACGTTCGAGCTTACAAATTCGCAAATAACTCAAATAAGTACCAAACACAATGAATTTACATGAATTTTCTACAAAGATGGTGGTAATTTGATGAATAAATATGTATACTTGTGTTACATTATCAAAACATTTCAAGATGTGATAAATTGACAAAGAAAGGTAATTATGTAGCATATGATATTTGTAAGTAGGTTGGGCATAACCAGAGGTCCTGTAACAAAATGCCTAATGTTGCGGGGAACAAAGATGGGGCTGCTTAGGCAAAGGGAAAATAAGTTTGGATTGTTAAAGCAAAGGGAAAACAAGGTGGGTTTACGAAGGCAAAGGGAACACAAGGTGGAGCTGGTATGGCACAAAAGAGTGCTACAACAGAAGATGGTAAGGCACAAAAGAGGGATAGAACACAAGCTATAGTTTAGGTTGTTTACTATTTAGTGTTCGAATGTATGGTATCAAATTTATGCTATTATATCTACGCTATTAGGTCTATGTTTTATGTTTTGGATGTGTTGTAGACACATGACAAATGAATTACTCTAATGGTATTATGTTTTGGTATGATGTAAATCTGAACTTGGTTTGTTTTATTTTGTAATTTTTTTATTTTGTTTTAGTTTTATTGTGACATCCCACATCAATGGGGGAGGAGAACCAAACCTCCTTTATAAGAAGGTGGATATCTTCCCCATCATAACGGGTTTTGTACGCTTAATGCTAGTGGATGAGAAGAGTGTCACACCCCAACCTAAGGCGAAAATATCGGGGTGCGAATAGTTGGTTCATAGCTCACAAGGTACTATCATACAATTTAATATGACAATATTCAATTATTTATTAATTCCAAAATTTCAATCAAGTACACAAAGTTTAAACAAATTACCAAAATAAAAATAGAACACAAATATCTTTTGTTTCATTAACTAAGCTCTCTCTAAGTGTCAAACCAAATGATAATCCTGTAAATGCGTACAAAAGAATATAGATTTGTGAACACGAGATTGAGTGAGAAAAGTAATCAATTTTGATATAATAATGATATACAAATAAAAGAACAAAACTGATATTGTGAGTATAGATCAATCAAATCATGAGCAAATAAAGTGTGTCAGTTGGTTGTAAGACCCCGAATCTCGGAAATCCTACAGTTGGTATTCATCCAAATTACTTACAAAATACTTAAACTTGAAAACAGTTCGTTTCATTTAAAATAACCAATTCAGAGTATAATTCAGCGGAAAACATAAATAATAAAATAAGTTCCCAAAAACCCGAGAATTTTGCCCAAAACAATTTAAATATAATTTATAATTTTTTTTTAAAAAATAAAATGTTCAATAATAAAATCTTCTATCCATGTATGCTCTTCACCGTCCAAGTAGCTTCGCGCACGTCCAAGCGACAAGGCATCCTCCTCCTAACCTGAAAACTCACACTAACATGCACACAAAGTCAGCTTGAGCTGAGTGAGTTCAAGTTTTAATAAATAACATCAATAATAATACTCATAATAGTCATTCCAAGAGTTTAAAAGTAAAAGGAGTACATCAGTTAAGCCATCATCATTGGTAAATAATCATTCTTATATATATATATATACATACATATATATAAACATCCTTATAAGTACATTCCTATATATACATAATTATATATATAACATCCAAGTAATAACATCAGGGTCGAGCAAACGTACAACCCAAACACTTAACATCTCATCAACGTATGCAAACACAAAGTAGGCATACGTAACATCCGTAGTCGATACGACGACAACATCGCCAAATATTGGCCATACAATAATATATATATACATACTATAACATCCCAGGGCCTACCATATACGAGCAAGCCTATATAAAATAGTTTGAATGTTTCATCAAGCAAAATCGTTTAGGTGTGCATGCTAGCCCAAAACTTAAAACGAGTTAAAAAGGGGCATCATGAACTCACCTGACACGAGACACGGATTCACCACGAGCTAGAGAATCCCTAAGTAATCCCAAGACTCAAACACCTGTCGGTTTGCATTCAATCAATACTAATGACATCAAGATGACTCGTTTGTCCTACAAGACGTTCTAACGGGGTTCGGGTCACCTAAAGCCTCGACCTCATCAAACTAACTCACAACAGCCCCCGAGGCCTCACATTCACCAAAACGACCCTTAGATACTCCCGGGAATAATGAATTCCCAAATTGCCCCTGGAAGCACTAGGTGATACCAATACGCGCATTTAAGTGTCGTTTAGGCCATTAACATCCAACTCAGTCTTGTGTGGACCAAAAATGATAAAATCACAGCCAACAAGTCCACATGACGCTACACGAGTCAAATGGATCGGTAACTCGCAAGTACAACGCACTAACTATTCAATAAACGCAATTGCGCGCTGCACCGACCCATTGGAGTAACCGACAACCAATTCAGCCCCATAACTAATAAAAATGATTTTCAACAGCCCGTACATCAAACCAAGTGTCCCCGAGTTGAATTGGTCATTAATCACTTCAACCTTCGCGTTAAACGCATCAAACTACAATTCTAGTCAACCGAACACAATCTTTCACACGATAACTAGTTGACCAATCTAACGAACACCAATGAACATGGTTTTTAAGTATGATATACTAGACATACCTAGGAGGATTTCGGTGCAAAAACCCCACTCAAAACAGTCCAGGAAATGCTTGTTTGGACAGCCACCCGGTTAGCCTACAATAAGCCATTAATCGATCAATACGCGTGTTATAACAACCAATTATGATGTAAAAGAATTGGGGACTCGTAGTACTAACCTTTAATTGATGTTTTACGCTCACGACTTGGCCGGAAAAAGGAAAATCGC
Organism: Bidens hawaiensis; assembly: GCF_021521415.1. Lineage (NCBI taxonomy): Eukaryota > Viridiplantae > Streptophyta > Magnoliopsida > Asterales > Asteraceae > Bidens > Bidens hawaiensis. The sequence goes on from NW_027505766.1 coordinate 156,035, forward strand.
AGGGGGAGGGGGGGCTAGAGCTGCCGATCGGGATTAGCAAGAGAGGGGGGAGTTAGGGTTTCAAGTATTATGTTATAACATAAAAATATTTCATTCTAGACCCTCTAATTTGAATAATAAGGCAACTTGGAAGAAAGTTAAATGATTAAACATACCGGGATGGCGTAAAGGCTTCCTAGAAACATCGATTAAATCCTGAGAATTATACATACTTTACAAGCTTTAAATCTTTGAACCGGAAATTAACGGGTGTTACATTGGCCATGCCTGGCCATTCCTCTATAACACGAGCTATGGCTACTATGAAAAAAAAAATACAAATAAGGGTATTAGTCAACCATGTATCTTGAACGGCTAATAGGATGGTGTATGATCATACTGACTTGCTAGACTTCTGATAGACCTCTCCGAAATGCGATAAAATAAAACAACTAAGCAAGTAGCAGCTATTCATTCAATTGAAAAACACACAATATTCACAGTTTTCTAGTGCGTATAATATATAATATGTAAATACTAATAGGTACGAAAATGTCCCCAAAACATTTATAAGCTGCAAAATATGGAGAATGACTTCTCACCTTAACGATTAAGCGAAAAACGAGAGATAGAATAAACAAGTAAAGTTAACGGGATGATTTTTCTGATCCGATCAGCCCTGATACTTCTACAACATAAAATAGATTCAAAACTGAGAACATGGCCGCTGGAATCAATCCAAACGGATGTATAGAACTCCGATTATGAGGTTTTCAATAAATAAGCGAGCTGATACTGACCAGAACTGAACAGCGAGTAGGGAGTCGGGTTTTGGTCAGTACACTCAAAATCTCAAAATAAATCTAAAAGTTTTCTAGACCAAAAGATAGTTCCAACCAGAAGTGATAGAAATCGATTGGTCAACTTTGCTGACCGATTTGCCTTTGAACGGGTCGGAGTCCAATTGACCACCGAGACTCCCTCAATCAGAAAAATTGATTGAGGGTTTTTGTTCCTTAGATAAAAGTATATAATTTTGAATAAGACAACTTACCCCGGATATGAATAGAAGGACTAGAAAATCGTGGTCAAAGAAGCCTTAAACACCAAAGTCAACTATTCTTGAAAGAATTTGATTAAACTTGAAGAATATGATAATGGGGAACGGGAATTCGTGAGTTTGATGCTATGAACGGCTGATACAAGGGTTTTAGGGTTGGAGATGTGCTAGTTGTTTTAGTAATTACTTGATTAAGGAAACCGAATAACATATTTAAGACAATTAGTTCAATTATTTCAAATATGTTGGTGTGATGAACAAGAAATGGATGTAGACAATGTATAATAGTAGATTATAAAATAAGTTCCTGAAATTAGTCCATCATATTTTGTTTTTTTGGCAAAATATGTCCCTGTAGCTCGAAAATGCATTTTTAGTCATTTTAAACAATTTTGACAGTTGTTAAGGTTTATTTGACATGATTGAAAGTTATGAAATTATAATATAAGTTAACCAAGTTAAATACCAATAAATACAAGTTTTTATCAATACAAAATATCCTAATTATATTCCCGAGTCTAAACGAATACTGTTATGAATATGAAAAAGTTCGAAATGTTATCGTGTCCCATACTTTTGGGAATTTCGTATCGAAATTAGAGAAAACTAAAACAAAAATAATATAATCAAATTTTTAAGGAAAAAAACTCTCTTTTTTTAAATAAATTTAAATTTAACATAACATGGAACTTTGAGTAGTCGGAGCAACGCTTCAAATGATAATCCGATAAGAGCACTTATACCAGCGACGTATCCACCATGTTCTTATCATCTTAACATTTGTATCGTTACCCAAAACCACTTTCGGGTCTAGATTATAACACAACATTGTACGTATTATGATTTCCATGCGAGGACATGGATTATTATGTTCCGGGCCATAATTACGTTTATCGTCGGATGGTCCACATACTTCGTCCCATCGTGTGGGTTACAAAACATTTTAAAGACATAACGTCGTGAGAAAGTAGAAGTTTTTAATTAATCTTAAAGGTAAAATTAAAAGATCATAAATGTATGAAATATTTGAATTAAAACAAAATGAGGCAAACCTCCGAGTTTGTTTGATGAAAACATTGAATTTTTTTTAAATAACTTTTGATATGAATGTATAAATCACAGCCAACAAGTCCACACGACGCTACACGAGTCAAATGGGTCGGTAACTCGCAAGTACAACACACTAACTATTCAATAAACGCAATTGCGCGTTATACCAACCTGTTGGAGTAACCGTCAACCAATTCAGCCCCAAAACTTATAAAAATGATTTTTCAATAGCCCGTACATCAAACCAAGTGTCCCCGAGCTGAATTGGTCATTAATCACTTAAACCCTCGCGTTAAACACATCAAACTACAATTCTACTCAACCGAACACAATCTTTCACACGATAACTAGTTGACAAATCTAAGAACACCAATGAACATGGTTTTTAAGTATGATATACTAGATATACCTAGGAGGATTTCGGTGCAAAAACCCCACTCAAAACAGTCCCGAAAATGCTTGCTTAGACAGCCACCCGGTTAGCCTACAACAAGCCATTAATCGATAAATAAGCGTGTTATAACGACCAATTATGGTGTAAAAGATTTGGGGAATCGTAGTACTAACCTTTAATTGATGTTTTACGCCCACGACTTGGCTGGAATAAGGAAAATCGTAGGGGGGGGGGGCTGGAGCTGCCGATCGGGATTAGCAAGAGAGGGGGGAGTTAGGGTTTTAAGTATTATGTTATAACATAAAAATATTTCATTCTAGCCCCTCTAATTTGAATAATAAGGCAACTTGGAAGAAAGTTAAACGATTAAACGTACCGGGATGGCGTAAAGACTTCCTAGAAACGTCGGTTAAATCTCGAGAATTATACATACTTTATGTAAGGCCCCGTTCCCAGTAACCCTACTTTGGTGTTGGATTTATTCATAAACACAGTTCTAAAATCAGAGTTAATTTAAACTTTCGCGGAATAATTTAAAACTTAAAACATCACATTATGAACGTTCACTTTTGTCTTAACATACAAATTGTCTTTTTGATAACATAAAATAAAATAGTTATGACACTTCTTCATAGATGCTAGTCTCTTTAGCTCGTGCCATGTGTCCCTCCTCAAGCCAGCTGCCTCAACCTATTTGTCTGCGTGCATACTAAAAGGCAGCTACGCTGAGTGAGTTCTATTTAATCAATTAACATACCATACATTCCTATCCTTACTCATACGCGTCCAAAGATACGTATTCATACCTTACTTTGCTATTACTTCTTTCACACGTACTTTATATGCATGCATACGTACTTACATACTTTCTTTCATAAAACCCTATAGTATACCATAAGCTATTCTATCTTAAACATCTCAGATATTATAAGGGTCTGGTCCCTAACATCTCAGATATTATGAGGGTCTGGTCCCTATCATCTCAGATATTATAAGGGTCTGGTCCCTATCATCTCAAATATTATGAGGGTCTGGTCCCTATCATAAGCGCATACTTTACTTGTCTTATGCATATAATATTTACATACACATTCATTCACATAACCATCATATATTAATAACATTCAATGCACGATCATACACGTATCATATACCTATCACTTAAGATAAGCATTTTAACTGCCACATAGGAGTATGCACGCAGCCCCGAAAACATAACAAGGAAATGGGGCAAGAACTCACCTGGAGTCTGTTTCTCTCGCCGTTAATGGTAATGCCCTTCCTTAGCTGTGCACGGCTAACTGTACAATGCATTATGCGTATCAATTATCCATTACTACTACTTCCTACATCTAAGTTAATGAAACTCTCAACTAACGGGGGTCTGGGGGCAGCGCCCCTGGTAGCGGGGTCTAGGAGCGGCAGCCCCTAGCAGGGTCCAAGGGGCAGAGCCCCTGGCTGGGTCACATTTTAACAAAAATGCATTAGAAAATGAATCGGGTCACATTTTAATAACAACTTAAACAGTTTCGCATGGGAGGAATTTTGTGTAGAATTTCGCTTCGCATAACTTTTTCGCTTCTCACGGCTGAGCGAAGCGAAATACCCGTTTCACTTCTCATGGATGAACGAAGCGAAACACCTGTTTCGCTTCCCATGGATGAGCGAAGCGAAATACCCGTTACGCATCTCATGGCTGAGCGAAGCGAAATACCCGTTTCGCTTCTCATGGCTGAGCGAAGCGAAATACCTTCATTTCTTCGTTTTTACCATTTTATAAGCCATTTTACTTCGTGACTCTTCTTCAGGACCTGATTTTTACTCTTTCTCAACTTTCAACACATTCTGACCCCATGCACCTGATCCTGAACCCATATCTCTCATAGTCCAAACGCCACCTTTTTATCTTTAAAGTGCACCCGAGAGGTTATAACCTACCAAGTTTATAGTTTTCTTACATTTCACAACCCGATCTATCATTATATCTATTTGCATGCCGATTCTAACCATAAAACTTAACCATTTAAACCGAAACCTACCTTTTGCTTCCGGTTCGAGTTCAGATCCGGACAATACGTAGATCTGGACGTGATTCTTGTTATTTTGATGATGTCTACACATGAGATTCTTCCTCTTTTTATACGGATTTGGATCCGGAATGTAGAGAGAAAGTGTGTGTGTGGTGAAAGGTAACAAAATGGTGAAAGGGTGGAGGGGTTAGGCTTTATATAGGGAGCCATGGACCCCACAAGCCACTCACAATTCCAAATTCAAATATTATCTAAACACTTAACACACGACTAACTTAACGACACATAGTTAATAACAAAACTTTCCGTCATTTATTATTTAACAAAAGTTGGATGTTACACTTTACAAGCTTTAAATCTTTGAACCGGAAATTAACGGGTGTTACAAGTCCACCCCCTTACAATGGGATTCGTCCCCGAATCCCGATGCGACAGGAACAACTGCGGATAGAGTTTCATCATCTCATCTTCGGACTCCCAAGTAGCCTCGGAACCCCTACGGTGCCTCCACTACACCTTCACCGGCTTAACCACTTTATTCCTCAAACGCCTTTCCAGACGGTCGATTATAGCGACCGGTTCTTCAACGTAGTTCAACTTGCTATCGAGCTCAATATCATCAAGAGGCACATGGGCCTCCTCGTCGGCTAAACATTTCCTCAAATGGGACACGAGGAAAGTAGGATGAATCCCTGCGAGCTCATCAGGTAACTCCAGTCTATACGCTTCCTCACCAACACGGGACAATATACGGAACGGACTAATAAACCTCGGCCTAAGCTTCCCCCTCTTACGAAAACGAATAATACCCTTCCGAGGAGAAACTTTCAACATAACCCGATCCCCAACCTCAAACACAATAGGCCTTCGTGTAAGGCCCCGAACCCCGGGAGCCTCACAGTTGGTACCGATTTTTAACAGTGAGCTTGTTTAATTCACGGTAGTCAATGCACATCCGCATGCTACCGTCCTTCTTTTTAACGAACAGGACCGGGGCACCCCAAGGTGAGATGCTCGGTCAAATAAAGCCCTTATCGAGCAAGTCTTCCAACTGAGCCATAAGTTCTTTCATTTCATTCAGTGCTAGACGATAAGGGGCCTGAGCAACGGGTTTTGCGCCCGGCACAAGGTCTATCTGGAATTCGACCTTGCGGTCCAGCGGGACATCTGACAAATCATCTGGAAATACATCCGGGAAATCCCGAACAATAGGAACATCACCGACGGTAGCCACCTCGGTTTTCATATTTATAGCATACGCCAGATACGCCCCGCAACCTCGCTGCATCAATCTCCCCGCTTTAAGCATAGATATGATATGTGGCGTCGCACCACTCCGATCACCGAAGACAGTGACTTGGGTCCCATCCGGGGCCCACAGACGAACAAGTTGCTGACCACAAATGATTTGAGCATCAACACTCGCGATCCAATCCATCCCGAGCACCACATCGAAACAGCCAAGCGGCATCAAATACAACCGCACCGGAAATTTATACCCAGACAACTCGAGGGAACAACCTTGAATAGCCCTAGACACGGACACGGATTTTCCTACGGCGACCTCTACCTCAAACACATCGACTACGCGCTCGGGTGATTTATTCAACGAGGAACAGAAAGCGGTAGACACAAAACTTCTACTGGCACCCGAATCAAATAAAAATGACACCTGTAATTCATCAAGTAGAAAGGTACCTAGGACAATATTATACTACTGCTTTGCTACACGATCAACACATACGACTTCAAAGGAATAAGAAACTATAACGGTGGGATGAAAGCTAAATAAGGAAAAGTACATGAAACGACATCCGCATCCTCCTTCGCTTCCTTATGGGAGATGTTGAAGGCCCTCGCTGTTGGTACATAGATGTCAGTAGTTCATATGTCTAATGTCTGTAATCGAGTCTGTAATATTGTTTGTGTATTTGTTTGTAAAAGCGAAGTTGTTGACAAGTTCGCTTAGGCGAACTTGTTAAACGAGCGAAGTTGTTGACAAGTTCGCCTAGGCGAACTTGTTGAACGAGCGAAGTTAAGGACAACTTCGCCTGAGGCGAAGTTGTCGTGTATTTATATAGTGTACGGCTTACTGTTTACGGGTTAGAGTTTTGGTTGATCAAGTGGTTTAGTTACGTGTAGTTCAGTGAGTCTATTGACGTGAGGTCGAGAGTTTGTAAGTAACACGGTTCGAGTTATTAATATAACGTGTGTTTGTTCGTATCGTGTTCGTGTGTTTGTGAGCTTGTGTTCTACGTCCGTAACGATCTACACAGGGATTCCGCACCTGTGTATATCGGGATATCTCGTGTGATCCGTCCAGGGAACCTACAATTGGTATCAGAGCATTTGCTCGATTGTGTGGTTCGGGATATTCACGCGGGTGTAGAATTCGTCTCATTTCGGGTATTCATGGGATGAGTTTGTGGTGTTTTTGCTCATTCTAGCCTCCTACCAGTGTGTTTAAGCCTTTAAACCGTCAGAATCGTCGTTAAAATCCGTTTTTCAGATCTGTAGAAAGTTTAAGTTCGTCAGGCGAAGTTGCTGTTCATCAGGCGAAGTTGCCGTCAGGATACGTAGGGTTTCAGCGAAGATATAAGGAGAAGCGAAGTTATTCACAACTTCGCCTACCTCCTCAACTTCGCCTAACTCAGCGAAGTTATCCTCAAGTTCGCCTAGCTCAGCGAAGTTCTCATCAAGTTCGCCTACTTTCTAAGTTCGCTTACCCTAAGCGAAGTTATTCTTAACTTCGCCCAGTCACGCAAATTTAAGAAGAATTCAGCGAAGTTATTACTTAAGCGAAGTTATCCTTAACTTCGCCTACAGTACTGTTCAGAAGAAATTTTTTTAACTTCGCCCTTTTCAGAATTTTTCGGGTTTCTTAGTCTTCAAGAAGGATGTCGTCGATCAACATTTCGGAGCTTGTAAAGATGGAAGTTGAAGCGGGGTCAGCTACAAAGGCCCCAAGGTTGCTGAAGGGAACCGATTTTGTCGCGTGGAAGGATCGGTTCATACAATATGTTAAGTACCAGGATGCGAAGATGTGGGTATGCATCCAAGATGGATATATTCCACCAATCATGGAGTATGAGGGTCGAGACCAAATCAAGAAATACAGTAAAATGGAAGAGGAGGAGAAGAAGATGTATGAAGCCGAGAGCAAGGCTCATGCTGCAATCACAATGGCTCTTCCACAGGAGATCCTCCATACATTCAGAAAGTATACATCAGCTAGAGAGCTTTGGGAAGCTCTTGAGAGCAGATTCGAAGGAAATGTAGGCATTCGGGCGTCAAAGATCAAGTTGCTCAAAACTCAATTTTCAGTCTTTAAGTACTTAAAGAACGAATCTCTTGATGATATTATCACTCGATATTATCATCTAATGACTGAATTGAGTAACTACTCCATTTCCTACCGAGAAGAAGAGATTGTGGAAAAGCTTCTCGATGCCCTCCCACCAAAATGGGAGATGTATACGGTACTGATGAGGGAAGACAAGGACTTCCCTACTTATGATCTTGAAACCGCTGTCAACAAGCTCAGAACTTTTGAGCTTAATATGGTAAGAAAAGAAACATCTATGGATCAGGTTCAAGATCCAGGCATGTACGGTGCAAAAGTAAACTCCAATTCAAGTTCAAAGACTGATTCTGCCGCCTACTACTCGAAGAGCGAGTCGGGTGCCAAGTCTTCACAGCAGACAGCAAGTGGTACTCAACAGACAGCAAGCAAGAGTAGTGGATCTTCAAGTTCCTCAAGCAATAATTACTCAAAGATGCCAATGAGCGTCAAATCTGCTGAAGAGCAGTTTGGCCTCTATGCTTCATTTATTGCTTCATATGAAAACTATATTCAAGGAAAGGTGGTTGATCCTGCGATGCTAGATGAAGACTATGACCAGATCGATGCTGATGATCTGGAGGAAATGGATTTACAATGGCAGATAGCCATGATAGTGAGGAGAGTGAAGAAGTTTATGAGAAAGACGGGGAGAAAGTTTGTTGGCGGCAGGCCAGGGTTCGACAAGTCCAAGGTGAGGTGCTATAACTGTCAACAAAATGGGCACTTTGCCAAAGAGTGCAGAAACGAGAGAGTTGAACGTGGTTAGGGCCGGTCTGCACAGCACACTGTGAGTACTAAAGAAGTCAATGCCATGATGTCCAGAGAAGCAGGTGAATACAACTGGAACCTGCATTTGAATGAAACTAGTGAACAGGCAAATATGGCTAAGGTTGAGAATGAAGAATGTGAGAAGATTAACGGAGAAGAGAAAGCTACTGGTAAGGAAAAAGCTTTCATGGCAGATAACAATGATCAACGCTCCGAGGTAAGTTCTAAATCTATTTGTACTAAATGTGAGAATTTGTCTGAGCAACTTGCTACCATAACTGATCAGTATGTTCGTTTAGATGCTGAATTTAAAACTCTTAAAGAAGATCATCACTTTACGAAAGCAAGAGAAAACAGTTACAAAGTTAAAATAAAAGCATGTGAAAAAGATGTTAAAAGCTTAAAAACAAAACTTGCTGAAAAAATTGAAGTAATTGATCTAAGTTATGAGGTTTTAGAAGAAAAGACTAAACTGATTGCTGAACGAGAAAAGCAGATTGCTGACCACCAGGTGAAAGTGGTGGAACTGAACCGAAAACTTGAGCAGTTCCGAAATTCCTCAGCTATTCTTGATCACCTTGTTAGTGATCAAGGTACATCTACAAAGAGGGGAGGAATTGGTTATCACGAGGTTCCACCACCTTATAACCACAATTACACTTTTAACCCTAGTGTTCAGAAATCTGTTAATTTTGAAGTTCCTCAGATAGTTCCAATCAAGGTTACGAGTAAAGAACCAAGTGTTAGTAGTAGCGAAACGAGTTCGCCTGTTTCAAGTGAGAAAATTTCTGTTACGAGTCCAGTCTCATCGGATTCGGATAAGTTGTCCGAATCAGGTAAGACAAAAGAGAAGGTAGTGTTACCCACTGGTGGAGAAAAAGATAAAACTTCTAAAAAGAATACTCCACTCAACCCGTTCGTCCCACCTTATGTGAGACGAACGGCCGGTAACACAGCCTCTACATCCAAAACAACATTTGAAAAGAAAATGGAGTATAGGTGTTGTTTTAGGTGTAATAAGTTAGGACATCTTGTTGCAGATTGTCCTCTGACGCCGAAATTCAGAGGCGTGAGGCCTATTAAAACTGAGCATAAGTCTAATGGTAATTTTAATACTGTTAAAAATGAAAACCCTTCAAAGTTCCGAAATGTAACAAATTCAGGTTTTCACAGAAACAAACCTAAGTTTTACAATGCTAATCACCAAACCGTAAGATATAATACTGTTAATACCCATAGGTTTGGAAGGCCTCACACTCAATTTCCAAGGAGATTTCCTAATAGGACTGACAGGAATTATCCAAATGCTAACTTTGGAAAGCAGAAGTACGGGATGTATAGATCCAAGACCAATTGGTCTTGGGTCCCTAGATTCTAATCCTTTGCTTTATTGTGCAGGAACAGTTGAACAGGGCTGCCCACAGTCTTTGGATTGTAGATAGCGGCTGTTCCCGGCACATGACGGGTAACAAATACTTGTTGCACGACTTAAAACCTGTTCAAGGAGCGAGAGTTAGCTTTGCTGGTGAAAGTGGGGGAAGAATTACTGGAAAAGGAACGGTGTCCAATAGGAAAATGACACTTGAGAATGTGAATTTTGTAGAAGAGCTGAAGCACAATCTGCTGAGTGTGTCGCAGATTTGTGATAAGGAGTATACTGTTCATTTCATGAAGAATGAAGCGATCGTATTGAAGCCTGGTTTTCAGATACCAGTCGAGTGGATAGTAATGAAAGCTCCACGTGATACAAATACTTATGTGATGGATATGAGGTCTACTGAAATGGCCACGGGAGAATCATGTTTAATGACGAAAGCAAGCGAATCAGAATCCGAACTATGGCACAGGAGAATGGGGCACATTCATCTTCGGAAGATGAACCACATTGTCAGGAATGGGCTTGTGATGGGCGTTCCCTTGAAAAGTTTTAACTTTGAAGAGAAATGTATTGCATGCAAGAAGGGAAAGCAACACAAGAAATCCCATCTCACCAAGAAGGTCAACTCAATTGCCAGTACTCTAGAACTGCTTCACATGGATCTCTTCGGTCCCGTGAATGTAAAAAGTCTAGGAGGTACTTCTTACTGCTTGGTGATCACTGATGACTACTCGCGATATTCGTGGGTATATTTTCTGAAATCGAAAGATGAGACGGCTCAAATGGTGAAGAATTTGATTACCAAAGTTGAGAACGTCATGAGTAAAACTGTTAAGTTCATCAGAAGTGACAATGGAACGGAGTTCAAAAATTTTGAAATGGAGATCTTCTGTCTTCAGAAAGGAATTGAACATCAATACAGCGCACCGTATACTCCGCAACAGAATGGAGTGGCTGAAAGGAAGAACCGGACTTTAATTGAAGGAGCCAGAACTATGCTGGCAGATTCGAAGCTTCCTGTGATGTTCTGGGCTGAAGCAGTTGCTACAGCCTGCTATGTTCTGAATAGAGTGTTAACCGTTAAGAGACTTGGTAAAACTTGTTACGAGCTTATGCATGGAAGGAAGCCCAACTTGAGTGGTCTTGAACCATTCGGGTCCCCTTGTTCGATCTTGAAGACAAACTCTAAATTTGGCGAAGTAGCCGATGAAGGAATCTTAGTCGGTTATGTTGTTGGTACTCCCAACAGACGTGTCTTCAATACTTCGACCTGCAAGGTGGAGGTGGTGTGTAACACTGACATCACAAGTTACCAACCGCCAAAACCTAGCAATGGACCTGCTGAGCTTTTCGACTATGTTAAGCTTTTTAAGTCGTTTAACGTACCGGATTTGGAGATTTCTGAAGAAGAAGAAAGAGCTGCGACGAAAATGATACTCGATGAGGAAGAAAATCTATTGCAAAGACAGCTGATTGATAAATGTGAACCTTCCTCATCAAACACTATCGGTACCCCTGCTGCCTCAACTGAAGAAGAATTTATCAATCCTTTTCACTCTCAGCATGAATCAACCATTGATGAGATCTCTTCTAATTTGGAAGATAATTTGCATGTCGGTTCTGTTCCGACCACGAGAATTCATAAAGATCACCCTTTGGATAATGTGATTGGTGATGTGTCCTCAGGTGTACAAACGAGAAGTAGCTTGAATGAACACACCTGTGTTTATACAAGCATTAAGGAGACAGGAATAATCAATGAATGCCTGTATACCTGCTTTATAAGCCAGATTGAGCCGAAGAATTATCAAATGGCTTTAAAGGACAGCTCGTGGGTCGAGGCCATGCAAGAAGAGTTGGCTCAATTCGAGAAGATGGAAGTTTGGACTTTGGTTGACAAACCAAAGAATGTGCATGCGATAGGCACAAAATGGGTGTTTAATTGCAAGAGAGATGATAAGGGGATTATTATCAGAAACAAGGCGAGGCTAGTCGTTAAAGGTTTTAATCAACAAGAGGGGATTGATTATAACGAAGTGTTCGCTCCTGTCGCTAGGTTGGAAGCCATAAGATTGTTTTTGGCGTTTGCTGCTTATGAAAAGATGAAGGTGTTTCAGCTAGATGTGAAGAGTGCGTTTTTGAATGGGAAAGTTGATGAGGTTGTGTATGTTGAGCAACCTCCGGGTTTTCCTGACCCAGGACTATCCAGATCACGTGTACAGGTTGAGCAAGGCGTTGTATGGATTACATCAGGCACCTCGTGCCTGGTATGCAACTTTATCGGATTACTTGCTCGAGAATGGTTTTGAAAGAGGGAAAATTGATAGCACGTTGTTCTTCAAAAGAGATGGAAGTGACTTCCTGCTGGTACAAGTCTACGTGGATGACATTATCTTTGCTGCATCAAAAGTCTCCATGTGTCAGGAGTTTGAAGCCGTCATGAAGAAAAGGTTTGAAATGAGTGCTATGGGTGAACTAACTTTATTTCTAGGATTGCAGGTTGATCAGAAGAAGGACGGGATGTTCATTCATCAGACGAAGTATGTTCATGATGTGCTCAAGCGTTTCAAGATGGAGGACAGTTCTCCATATGATACTCCAATCTGCGTCAATCACAAATTGGGTGCTGAAGTAGACGGTGATGCAGATGTGGACCCAACTCAATATCGGGCAATAATAGGTTCTTTAATGTACTTAACTGCATCTAGGCCTGATATAATGCTTGCTGTTTGTCTTTGTGCACGTTTTCAGGCAAATCCAAAAGAATCTCATTTGAAAGGTGCAAAGAGGATACTGCGGTATCTCAAGGGCAAGCCGAAGCTGGGGTTGTGGTACCCAAGAGGAGGAGACTTGGAGCTGGTCGCTTACACAGATTCTGATTATGGAGGGTGCAATCAGAGTTGGAAGTCAACAACTGGAGGATGTCAGTTTCTTGGTGGCAGATTGGTGTCGTGGCAATGCAAGAAGCAGACTTCAGTCGCAATTTCAACCTGTGAGGCAGAATACATGGCAGCATCCAACTGCTGCTCTCAGGTTCTTTGGATACAACAACAATTGCGCGACTATGGTCTGAATTTCTTACTTACTCCTATTTGCATTGGTAACACAGCTGCTATCTCAGTAACTAACAATCCCGTGAAACATAGTAAAACTAAACACATTGACATACGTCATCATTTCATACGGGATTGTGCTGAGAAGAAACTGATAATTCTTGAAAAGGTGGATACGCTTGATAATTTCGCTGATTTATATACTAAAGCGTTTGACAAATCCAGATTTCAAAACCTTATTGAACTGAATGGGATGATCAATCCCGAGTAACCATGCTTTTCTTGTGATATTAAAAAAAAAAAAAAACGTCACTAATCGCTTAAAAATATGTCGGTTACATTAGTTTGAAGGACATGTCTTCGGATATGTTTTTGGTCCTCATTTTCTACTTGTAAATTTTGAGGATAGCCATTAACCAGATTACTGATAGTGATCGGGGCGGTTTATGATGAGTTTTTCATTCTTTTGCTTAAAATTAGTCGATCATACTTAGTTAGAAGGACACATACTAGTATGTGGTCGGTCCAGATGATCCATTGATCTTCGGGATAGCCGTTTACCTGAAGACTTTGTTTTGGTCGGGGCGATTAATGTTAAAATTTTTTTTTAAGGGGAAATGAAATTATTTTTCAAGTCTGTTACTTCGTAAGAAGTTCGTTAGCTATGTTTAACAGGAAATTGATCCAACCTTGGAAAATGATAGATATACTAATTTTGTGTGCTTAACTAGTGAAGTTATTAGGCTTAAAAGGCTTTAGGACAGTCATTGTATGTCATGGTAACTTTTTATGGTGCATAAAAGTATATGTGATACAAACTAAATTTACTTGATTTTACGTGGAAACTCCTTAAGAGTTTTGCATGTCTTTATATATATCTTTCCGAATGATAGGCAGAAAAGCGATTACCCAGTCATACACGAGCCCATGTGTGTTCTGATTCCCGTGAAGATAGCGTCTCAAGATACTGCAGTGATCCAGATTCGGGACTTGCAGTTAATTACTACTTTGAAGTCTATGTTTATGAAAAAAAAAAAAATTGGAGTTATTGAAACATATTAGTGATGATAAAATCAAGACTTCTCAATCCTAGAGTAAGAAGAAGAACGGGAAACAGATTAAGAGTACTTAAATGTTTAATCAGACACTATGAGTCGAAGTCAATTCGGGGTGACTTGGGGAAAGCCAAATACGCTTTGAGGATAGATAGGGGGGCATCAATATTTCTGAGTTGTTGCCCACTTAAATTTTAAGGCTTAATTGAATATAACTCGTATCACAGAAACGATGAAAAC